>NC_081521.1:14684746-14767246 GCF_030273125.1 Centropristis striata
TCTCTCTCTCTCTCTCTCTCTCTAGTTTATTTTTACGTACTTCCTGGTGGGTATATTATCTTGGACCATCCAATTGCTCTGTGCCCATGTAATCATTACTTTTTGCAACCACTTTGCATCTATGTGTGTGTTTCCCTGTGTCGATTCACTACTTGTATGTTTGTTATACTTAACTAAATTTCTATCTGTTTCAGCACGTCATCCTAAGGAGGTCATCAAGAGATTCAGGAAAGTCCTTAAGGCGTACAAGAAAGGAAGAAAGCTGAGTGTGGCATATCGAAAAGTCGGTGTCGACAGAAACACCGTCGCCGCCAATGCCCCGATTTGTGAGCTGGCTGTTGTGGCCCCAGAGAAGTTCAGGGAGTTGCTGGTTGCACATACACCGCAGCAACGACTGCAGGACTTTGCAAAAAAATGTCTAGAAGTGTTGGTGAATGACCCAAACCTTTGGAGGGATGTTGAACAGCTAAAGAAAAAGGGGAAACTGATTCCTCTGTTCAAGAAATTGTAGGTTGTGTCACTGTGGGAAGGTGCCCTAGAGCAGTTCAGTTTTAGCTCGGGTAAGATTTAAGTATAGATTTAATTTTATATATACAGGTCCTTCTCAAAAAATTAGCATATTGTGATAAAGTTCATCCTTTTCCATAATGTAATGATAAAAATTCAACTTTCATATATTTTAGATTCATTACACACAACTGAAGTAGTTCAAGCCTTTTATTGTGTTAATATTGATGATTTTGGAAAAAAAAGGAAAGAAAAACTCAAAATCCCTATCTCAAAAAATTTGCATATTTCATCCGACCATAAAAGAAAAGTGTTTTTAATACAAAAAAAAAAAAAGTCAACCTTCAAATAATTATGTTCAGTTATGCACTCAATACTTGGTCGGGAATCCTTTTGCAGAAATGACTGCTTCAATGCGGCGTGGCATGGAGGCAATCAGCCTGTGGCACTGCTGAGGTGTTATGGAGGCCCAGGATGCTTCGATAGCGGCCTTAAGCTCATCCAGAGTGTTGGGTCTTGCGTCTCTCAACTTTCTCTTCACAATATCCCACAGATTCTCTATGGGGTTCAGGTCAGGAGAGTTGGCAGGCCAATTGAGCACAGTAATACCATGGTCAGTAAACCATTTACCAGTGGTTTTGGCACTGTGAGCAGGTGCCAGGTCGTGCTGAAAAATGAAATCTTCATCTCCATAAAGCTTTTCAGCAGATGGAAGCATGAAGTGCTCCAAAATCTCCTGATAGCTAGCTGCATTGACCCTGCCCTTGATAAAACACAGTGGACCAACACCAGCAGCTGACATGGCACCCCAGACCATCGCTGACTGTGGGTACTTGACACTGGACTTCAGGCATTTTGGCATTTCCTTCTCCCCAGTCTTCCTCCAGACTCTGGCACCTTGATTTCCGAATGACATGCAAAATTTGCTTTCATCCGAAACAAGTACTGTGGACCACTGAGCAACAGTCCAGTGCTGCTTCTCTGTAGCCCAGGTCAGGCGCTTCTGCCACTGTTTCTGGTTCAAAAGTGGCTTGACCTGGGGAATGCGGCACCTGTAGCCCATTTCCTGCACACGCCTGTGCACGGTGGCTCTGGATGTTTCTACTCCAGACTCAGTCCACTGCTTCCGCAGGTCCCCCAAGGTCTGGAATCGGCCCTTCTCCACAATCTTCCTCAGGGTCCGGTCACCTCTTCTCGTTGTGCAGCGTTTTCTGCCACACTTTTTCCTTCCCACAGACTTCCCACTGAGGTGCCTTGATACAGCACTCTGGGAACAGCCTATTCGTTCAGAAATTTCTTTCTGTGTCTTACCCTCTTGCTTGAGGGTGTCAATGATGGCCTTCTGGACAGCAGTCAGGTTGGCAGTCTTACCCATGATTGCGGTTTTGAGTAATGAATCAGGCTGGGAGTTTTTAAAAGCCTCAGGAATCTTTTGCAGGTGTTTAGAGTTAATTCGTTGATTCAGATGATTAGGTTAATAGCTCGTTTAGAGAACCTTTTCATGATATGCTAATTTTTTGAGATAGGGATTTTGAGTTTTTCTTTACTTTTTTTCCCAAAATCATCAATATTAAAACAATAAAAGGCATGAACTACTTCAGTTGTGTGTAATGAATCTAAAATATATGAAAGTTTAATTTTTATCATTACATTATGGAAAAGGATGAACTTTATCACAATATGCTAATTTTTTGAGAAGGACCTGTATATGTATACACACACACACACACACACACACACGTATTGATTTTGATTTATTTTGTTTTCATGTCCTAAAAGTGCCCAAACCTCATGGGTTTGTATACTGTTGTATACTGCTGTTCTGCCATGTGATAGCTCAGTATGTGTGTTTCTATACATTAAACACAATGTTCAACATTTCATCTGTGGTGTGTCTTTGGTAAAATACAGTACACAGAAAAGCCTATGGGTGGAACAAGGTTGAGGTACAAAAACCTTGAACTTGTTCCACCCATTTGCTGTTCTACAAAGTTTCACTGGTATTAGTAGATGGTTAACAAACTATTAACAACTGATCTGTAAAGTGTGAGTTAATATATTAGTTAAGTATTAGTTATTAGCTAATGTATGTTATTGGGACGTTATTCTAAAGTTGCAACTATTCCTCATTTACTAACAGTTAATAAATGAGGAATAGTTGCAACTTTAGAATAACGTCCCAATAACATATATAAACCATTAACTGATACTTAACAAGTCATTAGTAAGTAATTCACTAATAGCTTGTTCATGATCTATTCCTAGTTTATAAGGTATAGTTATAAATCATTAACATACAGTTAACAAGTCATTTATAACTCATTAACTAACAGTTTATTAATGGTCTATTAACTATTTATAAGGCATCGTTATAAATCCTTAACAAGCTATTAACAAACACTTAACAAGTCATTAATAACTCATTAATTAACAGTTTACTAATGATCTATTAACTAGTTATAACGGATAGTTATTATAAAGTGTTACCGATGCATTTTGGTTGAATTAGCTTATAGTTTCTTATGACATGTTACTATTGTGACACTGTTACGTCCTTGGGGTACGTGTGTTTTTGGTTTTGTTGTGGTTCTGCCTCAGGACCGCAGCAGCGTCACTGGCTCCGCAAGAGGGAATCCCCGCTGGGTCACGCCTCCACCGAAGGCCGGATCGAGAGTTCCCCTGGCTCTGCCCTCTGTCCGCTCGTTGGTCTGGCGTCCAATCATCTGCCGCACCTGCCTCCAGCTCGGCCTGAAGAGCAGCTTCGCGGGGCTGTGGACGCCCCTTCTTCTTTGTCTTTGCATGGCTTGTGTAAAGTGTGTCTCTTGATTTATTAAGAAGGTATTTGAAAAACCTGGGTATTGTTAAATTGAGGCACTCGTGTTGTTTGACTGTTTATTGGGCATTAGGTTTAGGTTTTCTTTTTCACATTTATTCACATAACACTTCGAGTATTACCTTTGTTAGATTCACTAGTTTATGGGTGGTTGCATTGCTGTATTTTTGTTTGTATAGATTAAAAGTAAGCGTAGTCAGCCAGAGTTCCTTTGTTTGTTGTGTTTTAAGTAAGAGAGTTTTGGGGGGGGGGAATCGAGTTAGGAAGATTGGTTTAGTTTGTTTGTTTTATGAGTTGGCGCCACCCTTCGCCCTTTGTTCATTGCCTCACATTAAATCACCTTGTATCTAGCCTGAAGAAGGTTCTCTTTTCGTTACCTTTGTTTTATTTTGCTGTTATACAATAAAATCTGTATTTGCCTGAGTACACCGGCGTTGTGTTGCTTCCCTTTCCCCTAGACAACAACTGGGTTGTAACAGACACATTTCATATAATATTAATGTCTTACATGAAACACTGAGAGTGATTTCTGTTGCTGCTGTCGTCACATCTTTTCCTTTGTTAAAATAATTTGTTATTCTGTCTCTTTGTCTGTCTGTGTGCGTAACGCAGGTCACTATCAAAGGTCACTATCAAATGCATGCGTACTTCACTGTGTGTGTGCCCTCTCTCTATGCATTTATATATTAATCATGTAAGATGCTTTTGATACAACGATCATGTGCTAATATTGTTTTAAAACTATGATTACTTTAAATACATGTATCCCAACAGCTTAAACTTAGTAAGATTCTATAATCACAAAAATATATTGTATGTTTCATATTTTATGTTTTATAGCTTGTGTGCACATTGCAACAGCTGTGTCTCCAAATTCTATCTCTGTAAGACATAACAAGGCAGGAGGTTTTGTTGAATGTCTTGGGGAACAGGCCAGGTCAAGGACACAGTGTGCTGGGGAGAGGATACTAGGATGAAGACTACTGGGACTCGGTACTCTGGTGTGATGAGACCAAGATAAATGTTTTTGGAACTGATGGCTTCAAAACTGTGTGGCGTCGCAAAGGTGAGGATTACAGAGAAAAATGCATGGTGCCTACAGTGAATGTTGTCAACTTGTTCATTCCATGCCTAGAAGACTTGGTGCTGTCATTAAAAATCATGGAGGCCATACTAAGTACTAGATGTAATAGTTTTTGTTGTGGGGTGTACTCATTTTTGCATCACCCTTATTTCAGTAAAACTGAAAAATGTGTAATCTAAGTTATATTATTAACCTTACTTTCATGTTATGAGATAAACAGACGTTATATTAAACTTGGTCAATCCGTGTATGGTTCGTTCTTTGGTTATTCTGTTTCAAAACCAAATCGGAAAAACAAACAAACTGCATCGTTTTTCTGTTTTTCACACAAAAACAGAAAAACGGCGTTTGTTTGTTTGTGTGATATTTGGATCTGTACATTTACCCAAGGGAATTCTGGGAAAGTTATGATGGTATGAAGTGAGCTGTCTACGCGCCAAAACTTTTTTATTCATAATTTTCAAGCAGCAGGAGCTAAAGTGGCAAATATGGCGAATATGTACTCGGTTTTCCGAGGTAGCCGACGGCTCAGCTTGAGAGCAGAGGATCTCGAAAACATTTCAATGATTTTTCAGGTAACACATTTTGTATGAACAGTACACATTAAAATTGGCTCTGACGAAGCATAAGTTAGCGATTAATTTACCCTACCAATTAAGCTAGCGTTACCTCCCGGCTTTCACTGCCGGAGATGGACGCTGTACTACCAGAGTCACTATGGAATTTTATTCCACACAATGTTTATAAAAAATTAGGAGGCTTAAGATTTCTAATGAAATAATATTTACCCATGTAATAAATCAATTTCCAGGTTGCTGATGTAAGCGAAATGTGCACTTTTTGTGTAGATGAGCCAGAGACAACTTTACACTTATTTTATGTTTTCCCATTGTCATCTATATATTGGAGGGATATGGAAAAATTCATACTCGATAAGACTGGACAGCCCAACATTTTTTAACCTAAAGATATTGTAGAGCCACCAATTGCTTCATTGACTGATTATTTTGTGTTTAATTTGTTTGTCTTGTTGCCATGGTTTCGGGTCATGTGAGCACCGTAGTTGACAGCTCCCAGGTAGGTTATATCAGAGTGTGCTTCACCTGCACGGGTGGAGGGAGCGGCCAGTCTAGGTAGCCGTAATTTTTGTTGACCGCCTTTTTTATCGCTTTTGTAATCTGCTTTGATACACGTTCGCCATAAAGTGTACACAATCAACATCATATGTGCGTGTAAAGTCGCTGATTATCTTTAAAACACCTTAAACTTCTCTGGACTCAGTGTGCTTCCTTGGAGCAGCAGCAGCGCGTCAAACAAATATACAGGACCTATTCTCTGCCTCACAAGCGACTTTTAAGGAACAGGAAAGCCGCAATAGATATTATCTCAAAATTTGAATCTAATAACAAAACAGTATGCTTTATAACAAATCTTATGCTTCTGATGGGTAAGTTTCAAATCCACAAGATGAAGTTTTCCAAATCCCTCCCTAACTTTAGTGTTTTCACAATAGAATTGAAATTTTAGAGTTGATGTCAAATAAGAAATGTGAACGCACTCTCATACACTTTAAAAACTTATTTTCAAAAACCCCAGAATAATATAAAGGGAAGCACCTTATACCCTATGTGCCTTATTATGTTATTTTATTTATATATATATATATATATATTTAATTATACAGATACTGTAACTGACATTTTTTCTTTGTATGTCTTGTTTATATACTGAATGCCTGTATTTCCGTCACTGTTAATAAAGATCTGAAAAAAAAATTACATTACTGATGTTTGTTCACATAACGGAGCCGTGTGGAGTAATTTGATTAAGAAAATAAAATTTTAGCACTCTGTCACCACCATGTCACCCATACACCGGTGTTATGTTCGCCACTTATTTAATAAACATTTCACTGGCGATTTCCAGGTCGCATCTCTTATCTACTGTGTATAATATTGTTGTATAAGTGAACACTACATCACAGCCACCTATAAATAAAAAGAAAGCATGAAAATATAATATTTGCAAGATCGGTTAGAGCTGGATTCGAATCCACGACAGCAAAATGAAATTGCTTAGGATTCAGCATCTCTACCATATGAGCTACTTAAGCTCACCAGTCTCCTTTGTGGCAAGAATTTATATAAGAATATTATATTATTATATATATATATTATTCTATAATTCTATATATTATTCTTATCTTATGCAATATTCTTATTATTATATAATAATAATAAGAATATTGCATAAGACTGATCTAAAACAACTGGTTACCTTGAGCTGCAGATGGAAAACTTCCCGAACATGCTAAATGTTGGTGATTGAACTGAATTGCTCCATCCTGATTATGATATTGTTGAAATATAAATGTTCAAGTGTTTTCACAAAAGGCGATAGGTAGCGCTGACAGTATAGTGTAAGTAAGATTGGCACTGTTTAAACATATTTATTCGTCACAATGTGTTTCATATCGGGCTAATACAATAAATAATAATAATAATAATAATAATAATAATAATAATAATAATATGGTAAATATACCAGTAGCCTCAGACGAGAGAAAGGTGATGAGAGGGAGAAACTTTATAAATATGTTCGGGAATTTTTCGATGTGCAGCTCAAAGTTACCAGTTATTTTAGATCAGTCCAAAACAAAATGTTGCCCCTGGGCGCTGAAGTAAGATTCTTATGCAATATCATTTTTGAAGAGGTGAGTTTGAGTAGCTCACACGGTAGAGGTGATAGTTCATAATACAGTGAATTTTGCTGTAGTGAATTCGAATCCAGCTCTTTTTATCTATAGGCGGCTGTGATGTAGTGTTCACTTATACAACAATATTATCCACAGTAGATAGGAGATGCGACCTGGAAATCGGCAGTTATATGTTTATTAAATATGTGACGAATCTGCTAACTGAGGCAAAACACAGTACACAGTACGGCAACCAGTTGGTGTGGAAACCAGTAAGGACACAACACCGGCACAGCTGATGTGATCCAAACATTTTTAGTAACAGTATTGTAAAAAAATAAGATTGAACAATAGCTTTATTTACATATGTTGTAGAGCCTCTTCAAATACAGTTAAAACTTGTTAAATCAAGTGTGGGTCCTAATTTACTTATGAATACTAATGAATACAAATGTTTTAACAACGTTGCCACAGAAACAACCATGTCATATTTTGTGTAATTAGGAAGGTGCTGAACACAGTCGAAATGTGTAGTTGACCAATCAGATTGTGTGGTCGGATCTACTTGGTGTATAATTTGCAATGAAGCTTACATAGTCGACTGAATGGCAACAGTCATGAACTTTCATAAAGACATTCCATGTTCATGAAAGGAGTCATGTCCAGAGCCGGCCCAAGGCATAAGCGAACTAAGCGACTGCTTAGGGCCCCGTGGCTGCTAGGGGGCCCCCAAGAGGAATTAAAAAATATATTTTTTATTTTATTTTTTTGCATGTATGAGTGATGATTTATATTTGATCAAATACATATTATTGTACAAAAACACAATTTTATGTCAACAGAGTGCTGCTGCTGTAGGACTAGTGATTTTTACTGCCTCTCTTTATAATGTAAAAGCTCCGCTGCTCCGGTAACGTGGGCCTCCTGCCATGCAGTGCGCATTGCTCATCCAAAGCGCAGGTAGTTGAAGGCAATTATATTGTCGCAAAAAGGAGGACAAAAAACGCCAAGATAAAGGTATGTTTTCATGGCTTGGTAATGGATTGTCTTTCAAAGAGATTTGTGTAGCCGTTAATAGCAAATTAGCTTGTTAAAAACGAGAGAAATGTGTCTTTTAACTGGCCGGTTAAATACATACTAATCATGCTAACATGTTTGTATTTGAGTACTACTGAGCTTAACTTTGCGTTGATTCTCGGGGTTGGTCCTCTATATTTCTGCTTCAAAATAAAGTTTTTGCTAATGTTTGATAGCAATCATTAATTAAAACGTCACCATGTTTGCTAGCAAGTGCTGTGCTAGAAATATGTTTTTGCATCGCGCTACTAGTAATAGTTTGAGATTTGTTGTTTGCACAAATTGTTTGTTGCAGCGCAAGGTTATTTTTATGAGTAAAATAAACATATTCTTTATCACATCAACTTATAAGATATGTGAAACTTCCCCAGGAGTTGTTAAACTTTGGAGAATCAGCCATCAGTCCACACCCTCAGGCTCCACTGTAGGTAAAGCATCAGGTGAGGGAAAGACTGTCACCATACACTATACATTTAATTTATAAGTATCAGAATCTTTTCAAATATCTCATTAATATGTGTGTATATGTAAGTATGTATTTCATTTTAGGTTAATCTCCATCATCTACAGAGCTCAGTCTGTCCCCCATCCTCTGTGCCCACTGTCCTCTCCGTGTCTGCAACCACAGCTGATCTACCTGGTAAGTTAACAGCAAAACACCCTTTATAACTGCTCATTGTACTGCAGAACTTTCTGAGATTAATAATTATGTCCAAAACTGTAATTAATGTCCATATTGTTTGTCATTGTCTTTCTTTGGTCACTTCCTCAGCACCACAACGTTCCCTTGGTACCATGGATCATCATCATCATCATCATCATCAGCTCACGTTGTCCCAGCTGAGTGGCCTTCTTTCCTCTCAGATCTAGACAGGACTGAGCAGGTGATCAGAGGGCCTCTGCCTATTAACGAGAACTATTTCATTCCCCAAAAGGCATGCCACTATATCCATAGACAGTTAGTCAATGGGGCAAAAGTCAAGCGGAGGTGGTTGACTTATTCATGAAGTAAAGGTGTTATATGATATATATAAATATATAGATATTTCTAAGTGATTTTATTTGTTGTTGCACTTTATTGTTGTTCTTGCACTACATTTTATTTTCACACAATGCTGTTGCAGTTTTTTGAAGCCAAAAATAATAAACCATATGACACTTTTACTAAATTATCCATAATATTTTTTTTTTTATATAATGTTTTACCATTTGGAACGTTGTGTAAATCAACCCTAGCTCGCTCTTCTAGTTGAACGTGCTACATTTTGAGAATAAAAACCATATGTGACACCCTGGACATCATTCATTCATTGGTATTATTTGTATTATTATTGCATTGGTATTATTTATGTTATTAACTGGGCCACCCCCATAAATGTGTAAAGACATATCAGGCTGGAAAAAGGATAATGTAAACACTGCCAGAGCCGCAATGAGTTTATAGTAGGTGTGTTAATGATCAACGACCAATATTATTGGCAGAAATAGAGGGCCCCAAAATCAAATTCTGCTTAGGGCCCCATGGAGGCTTGGACCGGCTCTGGAGCTGACAAACATTATTACTCACACAGAGAGATTACATTCTGCTTTCTTCTTTACATTTCATCCTCCGGAAGCTCTTTTTCACACTTTTTCAACTCACATGATAGTTTGTGAATTTCCCTGTTTCTACTTCTCATGTCACGTTGTTGTCCAAAGCACTGTAATGTTTATAACAAAAAGTTTGTGAATGATTTTGCTCTATTTTAGGGTTCAGGTTAGGTTATAGGGATGAATATGTCCCTTGAGGGTTAGGGTTAGGGTTAGTTATTGAAGTAATCTCGATGACTCCCCCTGCGTCGTCCGACGACTGGGCAGTTAAAGTGGACTGGCCGTTGCACGTTGTCCGCAGCTCTCATCGCCTGTTACCCCCTTTAAACTGGAATTAGAATTAGTCTATTTTTGGCTATTTATCATTCTACTTGCTCAGGCTTTTTTGGAAAAGGTTGGTGTTGATGTTTCTTCTTTTCTGTATTTTTGACTTGGTGGAGGTATAATCTGGTTTGTACATCACATTTCTGTTGTATTAGGATGTGGAATATTTTTTTGTATGAAGTCACATGTGGACGTTTATTCTGTTTTGTTTCTTACAGTATCTCGTCTGTTTTTCAATAAAGCTTCTATGTGGACTAAGTCCAGATTGTGAGACACATCCTCAGTAGTGGACCCGAGGATCACAGGGTGTTTCAGCCATTTATCACTAGACACCCTCACCTGAGGAGAGGCCCAGCCAAGGTTGATCAAACCTTGGTGTGTGTCCCAAGCCAATTGGGTTATTTTGTTGTACTAGATTTATTTTCCTTCATTTAATAATTAATTAGATTTGATTTATGTTATATTATTTTTATAGTGGATATATTTGATAATGTATTTGATTTTATATTTCATTTATATTTCATTATTTCTTTTATTGAGTTCAGATATTGTAATTCCTTAAATAGGGATTTTTCTAAGGTGAGTTCTGCCCTCTGCTGGACAAATTCTGCATTGCACCTGCATTATTCCACAGGAAGACTTTGAGTGGAGTTTTCTACATCATTGCTGCACAGAGACATTGCAGAGTGAATCTTGCCCTCTGCTGGGCAATGTTTGTATTGCACTTCCTTTTTTTTTATATTTTATTCATGAATTGCATTTATTTTTAGATTAGCACAGAGCCCTGTGAAAATGTACCCATCACGGAGGTGGTTAAAAACACGATGATGATTGATGGCACTATGAAAAGCGACAAGCTGATTCCATCTAAATCTGAGTCATCCACCTCTAAACCAAACAGGGTCTCTGTGCAGTCACCTGGCTCCCAAGGGCGCATGGAACCACTACGACACAAAAACACCTACCGTAAGAACCAGGAATGGTCGTTGGTGGTACATAAGCAGACCCTAGTCATAGGCAACTCCAACCTCTCACGCATACCACAATTCAAAGACAAAAACATTCAGATCGACAGTTATCCCGGAGCCACTTTCCACAACCTCAATTCCATCCTGAAAAAACTACCCCCACACCCAAACACAATACAAGTAATTTTAGCAGCAGGACTCAACAACTGTCTTCAAGAACAAGAACACACAACGACCAATAAACAACTACAACAACTTCTTAAAACCAGCCGAACTACTTTCCCTAATGCCACCATTTACATCCCCGTAATAAACTTCTCCAACAGACTGGAACCACGGAAACAACAACTACTCACCAGACTCATTACCCTCATCTCTACAAAACACAACTTTTTACCAGAAATTAACCCACTTCTTTTCCAGACAGAACCCACGGACCCAGTACATTCGACGGCCGAGATGTTGTTCAGGTACTGGAAACAGCAGTTGAACTTCTAACGGGGGAGGAATGTGTAAATACAACTCCCCCTTCATCCAACATCACTAACCTCTGTTCCACTCTTTCTCTCTCACCCGCACAGCTGGAGATATTAGAAAAAGGACTCACTTTCATTCCTACACCAAATCCACCCACCCGACCGGAACTCAGGGGGGACCTCCATGCGTTTCACAGGAGGCTTAAGCTATTAGAACATTTTCAGGATGGAGAGAGACGGGACCCTGTGCTCTTTACCGGACCGTCCCACTGGGAACCATACACCAAAAATATGTCACCAGCAATCCAACAATTAATAGACAGTAATCTACAGACACTTAGAAAATGGCGCCCCCGTACACCAACCCTAACCCTAACCCTAGCTGAACTTAACCCTAACCCTAACTGAACCTTTGGGATCAAGAATGTTTTTACTCCCAGTTCAAGGCTTCCAACTACGGCTCTGCAAGTGAGGACCACGGAGACAACAGGAAGGTGAGTGAGCGGTTGTGAAAAAGAGTGTGCGCACACTGAAGACCATCTACACCCCTCACCTCACATCCCACCAACAGGAACAGAACATATCAAAACTCCGGAATGAAGAAGAAACTTCAACAAAACACACTCACATGCACTGTCTAACCGACATTTTCCACAGCTGGCTGGAACCGAACAGGAGCAAATAATAACTTTTCTTTTCCCCACAAACGGAGCTGCACTCCGTCGGAGGCCTAAAGCCTTTTACTACCTCCTCCCGACTGTGAGTGACACACAAAAAAATCATTTTTAACTAAGAGAGTATAAATATTGGATATTAAGTGCTGTTTTATGATTCCCCTTCCCCCTCTTTTTATCCCTTTCTAGAAGAAGCATTTCTTAAAAATTCTGTGAAAGTTTACATGGTGTTAACATTTGTTTTACACTAAGGGGTTAATTGTTATAACCCTTTTATTTCACCTTTTTTTTTTTTTTTTTTTTTTTTAAGTTTTTTATTCTTTTTAATCCCTTGAGTTCTCTTATTTGTTTTTAACTCATCTCTATTGTGGTTTTTATTGAAGCAGGTTTTTTAACGAGGGATTATAGTAACCAACATGAGGGGAAACTGGAACAACAGATTTCGAGTTTTAGGCACCTTAGAGGAAAACAATGGAGATAAAAATTCCTCTCCACCATCTCCTCCCCCACGTGCTCTTAACTCACAAAATGGTGAGCAACCTCCCACAGAAACAAAACCGGATCAAACGAAAACCTACTTCAAAATCCCACAGGCCATTCATCATTCGGAAATCATCGCACACTCAATTGCAACAGACTCATTTCCCAAAGGAATGAGAAATAAAGTCTCCAAACTCACCGCATTCATAAAACCAGCAGTACCAAACCAGACCACTTACGAAAAAGTAAAAATAAATACAGACTCATGGATGAGCAATAATATTGCCATCGTGGGGCAGCATTATGATGAGGTCATCTCAACACACCTTGCAGGCCTATCAAACTTCCAACCAGAAGGGTTTGAAAAAGCCTTAAAATGGGCAAGGACCAGATATGGACGCAGGCTAACGCCTGGATTCCACTGGATGCGTAACGGCTGCAGATCCGTCGTCAGAGCCGTTACGCACCCAATATAATCAATGTGTGAGATTCCACCGACTGCAGATCCGCTGCGTAATGAGTCCGACAACGCAGGGCCATCCGACAGCCCTCGCAGCACTTGCGCAGAGCTTCTATTTTTGTCGGACGACGGAGCACGACGCATAAATTCAGCACAGAACAGATCGTTCGGGACAGGAAGTCGTGCACAGACACAAAATAAAACATCCGGTATATTTTCAAAATAAAGTACCTCGGGTTCACGGCGGATCGTATTTCATAACTTGAAGACCTGAAATCAACAGGTTAGAGGTTTTCACTCGTCTTTTCACCCCACTGACACCGCTCACTCCGGTGCTTGTTGTAAACAAACAGAGATCACTAAGGCTTGTTAACAAGAGGCTCTCGTTAACAAGCCGGCTGACCTCGTTAGCGCTCGTTAAGACGGAGTCGCTGGATTTGTCTCCAGTCATTACACTGACTGTCACTGACAATAAAGGGTTCATTCATTCATTCATCATTCATTCATTCATTAACGAGGAGATGTTGATTATCTTCCAGTTATATCAATTGATTAGGCGTGAATTCGCGAGATCTCGTGCATCCTCGGGACTCTGCTGTCCGCAACAGCTCCAACACAGACGGATCCGGTGGGTGTTGACGGACTGCGTAGATACGCAGCCGTTGCGGACGGACCACTTTCGGAGTCGTTATGCATCCAGTGGAATCCCGGCGTAACACAAACCTCAGTGACAACATTGAAATCAATGCTATTCAGCATTAGGGATTTCCCGGACCCCCCTGAGGGCCCCCAGATCTCCATAAATGAGACGGACTTCCCTTCCTTGCCCCCCCCCCTGCGGGTACAATAAAACTCAAGAGTTCCTCACAGCCATTTGGAACAAAGCCCCTACTGGTATCAATTTCTATCAAATCTATCCAGGATCCCACCGTTTGAGGATTAAAAATGTTCAGGTGGACAGCTTCCCAGGGGCGCAACTATACCACCTGACAGAAATAATCAAAAAAATCAAACCAGCAAAAGAGGTCAAACAAGTAATTCTTTCAGGGGGTCTTAATAACTGCCTGAAACAACTCATGACCACAACAAGCAATAAACAGTTACAAATATTGGTAAAAGAAGCAAAAAACTAATTTCCGCTAATAAACTTCTCAGACAGACTCCACAACACACACAAAATACTCATTCAGGAACTAAATAAAACCATAAGCAGTAAATACAACTTTCTAAATGAACTAAACCCCCTCTATTTTAAAGTAGTTAAAGATAATACCCACTGGACTGAAACGACTGCCAAAGCAATTTTAACCTCCTGGACAGACCAATTAAACATGTAATGGGGGAAAGGGATCACGTTCTACCACTCATACAACAAATGTAATGGTTTTGTGCTCGAATTTTACACTAACGAAAGAACAGGGGGAGCTCCTCGAAAAAGGACTTACTTTTATTCCGATGCCCGGTCCTCCGGACCCGTTGGAGCTGCGCAGGGACCTCCACACTTACCACAGGAGAATTAAATTACTGGATCATTTCGACTACAACCTACAATATTCACATACTCCATTTACCAACCCATCCACTTGGGAACCAAAAATAGAAAACCAAATAAAAAATGTAATCTCAAAAGACATCATCAGGTACAATAACCGCAGAAACCATAACAACACCAAAAATATCACAGAAAAACATAAAATAGCACTAAAAAATATAAAAAATATAAAAGACATCATCATCAAACCGGCAGACAAAGGAGGCCAAATTGTATTACAAGACAAAATCAACTACTTAACTGAAGCCAATAGACAACTAGACAATAAAAATTATTACATTCCGCTCACCATTCCATTATTAAAGGATAATAACCTCCACCCAAACAATAATCAGAAACATCCTAACCATAAACCAAATCCATAAACCACCAGAATCTTGGACTATACCCCACCTTATCCCAACAGGCAGACCTATTGTAAGCGATTGCGGCTCCGAGTCCTACAGAATAGCAGAATACATCGATCATCACATCAACCCTCTATCCCAAACACACCCGAGTTACATTAAGGATACTTACGCTTTCGTCAACAAACTCAAATCACTTACCATTCCGTCTAATACCTTTTTATTCTCCATAGACATTGATTCACTTTACACCAACATTGATACAAATTTAGGACTGGCAGCTATTAGGAGGTCCCTCGCAGCCTCCCCGGAAGAGGCTAAAATAAAAATGACTTCGATTTTAATGGTAAAACATACCTACAAGTATGCGGCTGTGCGATGGGGAGAAAGTACTCCCCCTCATACGCAGATATTTACTTAGCAGATTGGGAAAAGACAGCGTTTTTAAAATGTAAGACCCGCCCACTTTTATATCTCCGCTATCTGGATGACATTTTCGATTTTAATGAATTTTTAAACATTTTAAACAACCACCACCCGAATATCAAATTCAAACACAACATACAGAAAACCGAAATAGAATTTCTGGACACAAAAGTTTTTTTCACAGCTGACAATCACCGGACCAAAAAACTAGCAACAAAAGTATTTTTCAAAGAAACAGACCGTCATGCACTTCTCCATAAAACAAGCTACCATCCAAAACACACATTCAAAGGCCTCATAAAATCACAATTAGATAGATAGATAGATAGATAGATAGATAGATAGATAGATAGATAGATAGATAGATAGATAGATAGATAGATAGATAGATAGATAGATAGATAGATAGATAGATAGATAGATAGATAGATAGATAGATAGATAGATAGATAGACAGACAGACAGACAGACAGACAGACAGACAGACAGACAGACAGACAGACTTTATTCATCCCAAGCTGGGAAATTACAGCGTAGCAGCAGCATTACACACAGAGACAATAACAGCACAATTAAATAAAAAGAACAACCTAGGCATACTTCAAGCAATAAAATATAAAAATACAATAAAATACAATAAAAATAAAGTGTCTAAAGAAGAGTATGTATTAAGGAGTGGAATAGAATTCCAGTGCAGAATAAATATGAATATACAGTATAAAAATGTTGGTGCTATGAAACAAATAAGGTGCAATGAACAGGGTGCATAAAAAACACATAAAGTGCATAGACAGCATGTAATGAACCAGGTTATTATTTGTTATTGTACAGTGTGATGGCATGTGGCAGGAAAGATTTTTTATATCTGTCCCTATGACAGCGGAGCTGGAGCAGCCTGTGAGAGAAGGTGCTCCGCTGTCTTTCTACTGTGTGATGGAGAGGGTGCTGGTCATTGTCCATGATGGCCAGCAGTTTGTTCAGTGTTCTCCTCTCCACCACAGTCCCAAAAGTCTCCAGCCTGAGACCGAGTACAGAGCCAGCCTTCTTGATAATTTTATCAAGTCTGTTGGTGTCGCTGGCTCTGATGCTGCTGCCCCAACACACAGCAGCAAAGAAAATGGCGCTGGCAACAACAGACTGGTAAAAGATCTCAAACATCTTGCTGCACACATTGAAGGATCTCAGCTTCCTCAGGAAATAGAGTCTGCTCATCCCCTTCTTGTACACAGCCTCTGTGTTAGATTTCCAGTCCAGTCTGTTGCCGATCACCACTCCAAGGTATTTGTAGTCCTCCACCACCTCCCCCCTGATCTGAAGTGGCTGTGGAAGCATCTTCTTCCTCCTGAAGTCAATCACCATCTCTCTGGTCTTGTTGACGTTCAGCTTCAGGTGATTCTGTTCGGACCACTCTACAAATCTGTCCACCAGTGTCCTGTACTCACCCTCCTCTCCCTCTCTTATACACCCGACAACAGCTGAGTCATCAGAAAACTTCTGCAGGTGACATGACTCAGAGTTGTACTGAAAGTCAGTGGTGTATAAGGTGAAGAAGAAGAGAGAAAGCACAGTTCCCTGCGGAGCTCCTGTATCACTGACCACCACATCAGACAGGACACTGCCCAGACGGACAAACTGTGGCCTGCCTGTCAGGTAGTCAGTAATCCAGGAGATCCTAGAGTCGTCGACACCCATCCCCCGCAGCTTCTCACCCAACAGCAGAGGTTGAATGGTGTTGAAAGCACTGGAGAAATCAAAGAATGTGATCCTCACAGTGCTTCCTCCACCATCCAGATGCAAATGGGCTCGTTGCAGCAGGTAGATGACAGCATCGTCGACTCCTAAATGGGGCTGGTAGGCAAATTGCAAGGGGTCCAGAAACGTCCTCACCTGTGGCCTCAGCTGGGCCAAGACCAGTCTCTCCAGGACCTTCATCACATGAGATGTGAGGGCGACAGGTCTGTAGTCTGCTGGGTCAGATGGTCTTGACTTCTTGGGGACTGGGACCAAGCAGGAGGTCTTCCACAGCAGCGGGACTTTCTCCTGACTCAGACTCAGGTTGTACAGGTGTCGTAGTACAGGAGACAGCTGGCTGGCGCAGGTCTTCAGGATCTTGGGTGTGATACCATCAGGACCTGCAGCTTTACGCTGATGGAGTCTTTCCAGCTGCCTCTTTACCTGGCCTGTAGTCACCGCTGAGGGGGGGTTGGTGCAGATGTTATCAGTGTAGGAGGAGGAGGAGGAGGTGGGGGAGAAGGAGGGGGGGCAGATGGAGAGGTGCTGCACTGGAGAATGCTGGGGGGAGGGGGGAGCCATTAGGGACAGTGTGGATGTGTGGGGGGCAGGGGGAGTAGAAGGGGTGGCAGGCGGTGAGCTAAACCTGTTAAAAAAGTCGTTAAACTGGTTTGCTCTGTCCAGGCTCCCTGACAACTGCCTGTCCTTCCCCTTCATCCCTGTGATGTGCTTCATTCCAGTCCACACATCCCTCACACTGTTCTGTTGGAGTTTGGCCTCCAGCTTCCTCCTGTAGTTGTCCTTACATGTCCTCAGCATCTCCCTGAGTTTGTGCTGCACTCTCCTCTGCTCCTCTCGGTCTCCAGACATGAAAGCCCTCTTCTTCTTGTTCAGAAGTGCCTTCAGGTCACTGGTAATCCAGGGCTTGTTGTTGGAGAAGCAGCGTACAGTCCGGGCTGGCATGGTAGTGTCCTCACAAAATTTAATGTACTCTGTGATGCAGTCAGTCATATTGTCGATGTCCTCTGTTAAAATAATTGATTATTTTCTATATTGGTAAATGGTTTTATGCTTTATTTCTGCTTCTCTGTGGTCTGTCTCTGTTCTCTGTGAGTGACGCAGGTCACTATCAAAGGTCAAACCTTGACTGTAATAAATATCTCTATGCATTTATATTAAGTCAGACAATATGATTTGATACATTGATTGTGTTTGTGTGTTAATATTGATGTAGAAAACTATGATTACTTTAATTACATATATTCCATTTGCTTAAACTGATTAAGATTCTATAAATCACAAAGAATGTCATCCAGATATATTGGTGCACAGTTTTTGCTGTGTGTGTATGTGCATTTGTGAGTGTGTGTGTGTGTATGTGTGTCTGGAGAGGGGAGACCACAGAAGGCCGAATGAAAATCCCGTGTGAGAATCTCTGTAAGTCATAACAAGGAAAAATGTTTGTGCTAACAAGTTTGTTAGTAGGTCAGGGCAAGGCCTGGTTTCTGCAGCAAGCAACCAGGTGGCATGACGTGCCGTTGTATGCATTAAAACTGGCGAATGAGCGGATCAAGAAGGCGGGACTTCCTGGAAGAACTCGACCAGCATGTTTTGTAAACAAATGTTAGTATTTTAATGGGTTCCAGGGAGGGAGTCGTGGTTCAGACTTCACGAACTGAAACACGTCTGTTTGTATTCAGGGACATGAGTTAATTTTGAACCCAGAGATCTCTGTAAAGTGCACATTTTTTGACGTATTGTAATAAAACTTTTGTTAAACTGAGAAACTTGGACGTTCTCCAGCTCTTCATTTCCCCATCAAAGAATGCGCAGAAAAATGATGAGGTTTTTTCTGTTGGTGACAGATTTTTTCTGTCGGTGACAGATTATCAATTTTCAAGGTTTCCTCATGCAATTTTTCTAACACCTCCCCATATGGCTCACAGAGTACATCCCAGTCTGTCGACCCAAAGCAGTCCTGCAGTGCCTCAGAGGCCTCATGTGTCCACCTCCTCACCGTCCTGGTGTTCACAGGCTGCCTTTTCACAAGAGGAACATACTTTGGGGTCAACATGACCAAGTTGTGGTCCGACCTGCCGAGGGGGGGAGGGCTGTTGCCTCATATGCATCCATGGTGTTAGCATACAGGAGATCCAGCGTCTTATTGTCTCTGGTGGGGCAGTCAACATATTGCTGGAAGTTATTTAATGTTTTGCCCAGAGAGGCATGATTAAAATCTCCTGTAATGACCATGAATGCATCCGGGTGTTGTTAGAATAATTTGAATATTATACTTGTTGAAAATGAAATGTTACTGTCTTCCTCTCTTTTCCTCTTTGACATTTTTCTCCCAACAGTCATTACAAGGTCACTATGCATGCGTAATTTACTGAACCCTTGATAATGTCTATCTCTATGCATTTATATTAATCAGGTAATATGATTTTGATACATTGATTGTGTTTGTGTGTTAATATTGATGTAGAAAACTATGATTACTTTAATTACATATATTCCATTTGCTTAAACTAATTAAGATTCTATAATCACCAAAAATAGTATTGTCTGTCTTATATTTTTTAACCTTTAAAATAACATGTAGAACTCTGAAGAATAGTTGTTATATTTCTGTAGAACATAATAAGGCAGTATGTTCGTCATAACAAGTTCGTTAGCAGGCCACAAGGCCTCGTCCTGTCCTGGGAAGCAGTGATTGTTTTGCCCAGGTGGCCTGATGTGTGATGGTGTGAAAGAAGACTGGCGAATCAGCGGAGGGGGAAGGCTGGACTTCCTGGAAGGAATCTACCTTCATGATATAATTAAACGATGTTAGTGTAAAACTGGGGTTTTTTGCAGGAGTAGAGACGAGGTTTTCAGACTTCATGACCTGAAACCTGTCTGTGTGTATCAGGGACAGTTAAACTGATTCCTAAAGTGAATCCCAGAGCTCTGTAATTCACATTTCTTGACGTTTTGTAATAAAACTATGTTAAACTGAGAACTCGGACGACTCCAGCTCATCATTTCCCCATCAAAGACTGCGCAGAAATAATTGGTGAGGTATTTTCCTGTTGGTGTCAGATAATTCAATTTTGAAGGTTTACTCATGCAATTTTTTCTAACAGTGTTCAGTCTGTAGTTTAGCAGTGACAGTGCTGATGACTTCACAGGCCACTGCTGCATTAGCTGATGGGGGGATGTAAACAGCGATAAACATGGTGGACGTGAACTCCCTCGGCAAATAATACGGGCGCATTCCCACAGCCAGCAGTTCAATGTCCGCGGTACAGAGCCATTCCTTCACACTGACGTGCCCGGGGTTACACCACCTCTCACTCACATAAAGTGCAAGCCCGCCACCTTTCTTTTTCCCACTTTTGGAACAGTCTCTGTCACCTCGAACCAAACTGTAGCCAGGAACATCAACGCTGCTATCCGGGATATGTGAGTGTAGCCAAGTTTCACTGAAGCAAAAAACGCTACACTCACGGTATTCCCTCTGGGTCTTCACCAGCGCCGAGAGCTCGTCCGTCTTATTTCCAAAAGACCTCACGTTTCCCATAATAATCGCCGGGACTGCCGGCTTGTGTTTCCTCCTTCTCTCCCTCCGCAAGGCTCCAGACCTGCAACCCCGGCGTCTCCTCCGCAACTCCTGCGGGACCGCAAGTCCGTCTCCGGGCAGCAGTAGCGGCTCACACAGCGCAATCAGCTGTTCGCGCGTGTAAACAATGCCCTCATAACTACCGGCGAGGTTCTCTGTTACAAAGAGTAAAAAAAGTAACAGAAGAACGCGGAGAATGGTAGAAAAACTTAGTCCAGCCATTGTCACAACGTTTGTGAACAGTATGTGATATATAAAAAACAACACCAAAAGGAATAAAAACCAACAATTAACAAAAGTTACAATACACTACGGGAGCTGCGGCTACAGGCTGCCACCTGGAGCGGCGCCAGAGACTTTAGAGACAATTAATCCGTTTTCACCGTATTTGCACCTTTCCAGAAGATATTGATACAGCCACAAAAACCCTCTTAAGGGCCCTCAGACCCAGAGGATACAGTAAAAGATTTTTAAGGAAAATAAAAGAAGAAGTCAAAAACAATTTCAAACAAAAACAACATTTTTTTACGTTTGAACGTGGTTTGCCAGATTCTGTAATTTCCGATTGTTTTGAACGCAACACTCGCGAAACTCCGACTTGTGCACCCAAGCGACAACAAGCTGCCCCTGAAGGCTAGTGTTAGCAAGCTGGTCCACATGCTAATAAGAGCTAATTATCTAATATATTATCAGAGTTTAGTCTGATAGTCGCGGCGAATCGCTACTGTGCGACGGAAGATGTCAGCCTCCATGGGGGGGACCTGCGGTTATGTACATAAAAAGACGAAAATCTAAAGTAATAAAAACGGAACGACTCGTTTGATAGGGTGACTACATAGCACTTACAACATAGTTATATGTATTATATTCCATTTCTGTTAATAAATCACCATAAATATTACACACTGTACCTTTAATTTTATTTATTTATTATATATTTTTTCCGAATGTTTGCAATTGTGTCGATCTACAAACGACTGTGACCGGCACGATCCCTGCAGTGGCCACCCCGACCCACACCCCACACCCCACCGGCACGATCCCCGCAGCAGCCGACCCGACCCCTCCCATGGAGACATCCCAATTCTCGAGTTTCTCCAGCTCGAACTGCACGGGTATGAGGAGTTGGCCAGCAGGGTTGGCCAGCAGGGTTGCCATACTCAAGCACACGCTGATGGAAAAACAGAAGGCCGACTCTGGTGGCAGGAGGTCCGAAGAGCTCCAACGGACCCGAGGTCGGTCCAGAAGGGCGAGCATGTCAGGAAGGCCGTCAAGGCTGGAACGCTGTACGAAAAAGTCATCCATGACTTTCAGCAGTTTTGTCTGGGAGCCCGGACGGGCCGCAAGGACATCGATAACGCACAGCAGTGCGCCAGCCATTGCCTCCGGTACTGCAAGTACATGGTGGGCGGACTGACCGAGAGCGCGACAGCGACGGACCTGAGGTTCCTCGTTCGGATGGACAGGCTGCGGCAAATACCAGTCTACCTCAAGGGCAAGGGCTACATGCCAACGACTATAAGGAATATGATGATTAATGTGGGACTTTTCTACAAACACATCAGTCACGCTTTCCTTGCGAAAAGTAAGTTGAAGTCTGAAGACGTGAGTAGGGTGCTCTATGAGCTGAAGAGATTAAAAGCGGAGGTCCACAGCCAGGTCGTCGTCTGTCAACAGCTGGTCAGGCGCAAGAAGACGGGTATTGTTGTTGTTATTTATTAATAATAATTATTAATATATTTATTAATAATAATAATAGAGAGAGCAGCAGCAGCACAGAGAGCAGCAGCAGCTGAACGATTGAATCCCGAACAGCCAACAGTTTAATCTACAATTTGCTGACTCTTTACTCAACACAACACTATTTACACCTAAAGAGGAAGCAGGAGTGCTTTTCCTCCAAAACCGGAGCGCTTCCCTCCAAAACCGGATCGCTTCCCTCCAAAACCGGAGCGCTTCCCTCCAAAACTGGAGCGCTTCACTCCGAAACAAGCTCTCTGGGACAAGCTGGGTACAAACAGGGTGCTATCATGGCTCCACTCACCTCACCATCCTGTGACAGCTGCACCATTGGCGGTTTTACACAGGGGCCGACAGGGGCCAGTGCCCCTGTAAAATTGCTCCTGGCCCCCGTTGTGGCCCCTGTGCTGAACAGATAATTAATTAATTAATTTCTTACGGCGACATGCGCTGGCTCGAAGACCGGAACTAAAGACGACGGAGCGTTCTCCACGGACTCCTTAAAGCGATACACGCGCACTGCCACATGCAGTGCGCGCGGATTGCAAACTTTGGATGCGAGCCGGCAGCTGCAGCCGCCCTGAATGGACAACTGCAAATAGTGGAAGGTAAGGAAAACTATCCAATTTAATGGCAATGTTTGTACATATCAGTGTTTTACTGTTTTTGTTCACTTCAATAATAAAATCCGTTTTTTATTGCGCTTAATCACGTCTTGGTCTTGCAATGTTTGTGAATAAGCAAAGCCATTGAAGTCATTAAACATGATGACATGTTCACCAAGTAGCTTTATCTTTCTTAAAAGTCCGTTGCACAGCAATAAGTAACTTATATTGGGGAAATAGGTGAAATAACCGACAGCATTTAGCCTACTTGTTAAATGAAAAACTTGCATAGCCTTGTGAAACGAGAAGGCTACAATCCTCTCCGTTTTCTTTTTAGTAGGCTATCATCATGAAAAGGAGCAGGAAGGACATTACGTCCTTTTTTGCCCCAGTAGGGAAAAAGCCCCATAAAGAGAGTGAGGGAGATGGAGATGAAGGGAGAAGTGAAAGACCTCAGGAGCAGGTGGAGAGAGAACCAGAGGAGGAGAGAGAACCAGAGGAGGAGAGACAGACAGACAGAGGAGGAGAGAGAACCAGAGGAGGAGAGACAGACAGAGGTGGAAAGTGAAAGGCAGTCTGAGAGTCAGGAGGAAGACTATGAGGGACAACCAGATTCACCATGCATGTCAAGTACAGCACCATCAGGTGTGTGTGTGTGTGTGAGAGAGAGAGAGAGAGCAGTGTAGACTAGTTAAATTAATAATGATAAATTAATGTTGCACTCTCATATTTACTCATCTTTCTCCAGATATCAGCAAGTGCATGGATGACACTCCAGTGCAGCCACATATAAAGAACTTTCCTAACACATTGATGGGAGACAGGAAGCGCAGTTTCCGGGCCAACTGGTATGAAACACACCCCTGGATTGAATATTCTGTGATGATGGACTCAGCATTTTGCTATGCATGCCGCCATAAATAAATAAACGAAACATTTTGAACGCTTAAATATTGCCCTGTTTTCTCCTTATATGTGCCCCCCTGAAAAAACTCTGGCCCCTGCTCGGCCCCCCTGGTAATTTTGGTCTAGAACCGCCACTGAGCTGCACCCACCTCGCTGAGAAAGTCACCGAGCTTGAAGGACGCATTTCCAACCTGTATCAGATCCGCGAGGCTGAGCTGTTGATGAACACGGTCACCTTCGATCCACCGGGACCTGAAGCCACTGCCCCTGCAGCTGCCACTTCTCCTCCGGGCATCAACCTCCACGATCGCTGGATGTGCCAAGGTGCCAAGCCCAAAGCTCAGGGCTTCTCCACCCCATCTGCACCTGAATCCTGGTCGCTTATCACCAGTCATCACAGGCGAGGGTGCCGCTCCTCTCCTGCACATAAACATTACATCCACTTGGAAAATAGATTTTCCCCTCTTCAAGATGACTCTACTCCCCCTGCAGAGGAGCCCCGACTCTCTCCTCCGGCTCCACACCTGTTACGCAGCTCCATGCCGGTGTTTACACCCGCGCCGCAGCGTATGTCTCGAAAACCTGAGGCAACGAGACCCGTGTCCCAGGTGGAGTTTCAGCAGCCCTCTGCCACGCGACGTCTGGGCTTATCCCTCTCTGGTCCGGCGCGGGTAGCTCGGCACCCCGTGGAACACAGCGCCTCCACTTCCACAAACGCCCGCTCCAGGTTGAGGAAATCGCTCGGCTCCCGCTCCGAGAGGGGGCCTCAGTCAGCGTGTGCGCGCCACTCCAGACCGCCGCTTCTTTTCCCCGTCGGTGGGTCTGGGAAGCAACAGGCTGCTGAGGATATTCCCGACGACCGCTCCTCTGTTCTTGTTGTTGGAACTTCCATGGTCCGACATGTGGAGATTAGCAGATGCAGCACTTCCTGCCACCCAGGTGCGCTCGTCCAGGACATCAATGACGTCATCCCGCAGCTACTCTCTCAACGTCCGTCATTCTCCACTGTGGTTGCTCACGTTGGTACGTGCGACCTCAAAATACAGCAATCAGAGAAGCTTAAGGACGACTACATCTCCCTCATAAGCACCATCCAAGACTCCAACAAACAGTGTGTAGTTTCTGGCCCCTTTGCTCCCCCCTGTTTTGGTGATGTAAAATTTAGCCGACTCAGACAACTCCACATCTGGCTTAAAGGATACTGTCGCAGCCGAGACATCCCATATGTGGACAACTTCACCTCTTTTCTCAATAGAACTGACCTCTTCAAAAATGACCGTCTGCACCCAAATCTCATCGGATCTCGCCTCCTATCCCTGAACATTGATCTCACCCTGCACTCCTGCATGGCTTACTCTGGTTGACGGTCAGTGATTCCACACTCAAAACACTATAGCGGTCCAGTGACAGTCTCATCTATCCCTGTTATCATAAACCTTAGGCCTAAGAAATGCACTTCTGATCACACCAGCTCAGCGAATCACAGTAATCTAATCCATATCCCTCCAGTTATCAGCCCCTCACACAGCAATGCACCTCAAATAATAAAAATGGCTCTTTTAAATGTCAGGTCACTTACAAATAAATCATTTTTAATAAATGAACTCATTAGTACCCACAGTCTAGATTTCACTCTATTAACTGAAACCTGGCTGGATAAAAACAGAGCCACTACACTCATTGAAACTGCACCTCCGAACTTCAATTTCCTCCATACCACTAGAACTGATAGGAGAGGTGGTGGAATTGCTGCTGTCTTCTCTGACATTTATGTCTGTAAGGAAGTCCACCTTGGTGATTTCATATCATTTGAATACCTTGCCTTGTCAGTGCATTGCAAAACTACAGTCTTAATAATAACTGTTTACCGTCCACCAAAATCCAAATGTGTATTTCTGGAAGAATTCTCTCAGCTATTATCTAAGGTTTCCATTGATTATGACTGCCTTATTATATCTGGTGACTTTAATATTCACATTGACACTAAAACTGATCCAGATGCCATAAACTTTATTAGTCTGCTGGAGGCATTCGACCTCTCCCAACATGTCCATGGACCCACCCACAATAAAGGACATACTCTGGATCTTGTCATCTCAAAAGGACTCAACATTACAACACCTCTTGTTGTGGATATAGCTTTTTCTGATCACTGTTGCATTTACTTTAATGTTTCTGCTTGCCCTGTACAACGTCACAGTTCCCAATTACTCAAAAGACGCATAATTAATGACAATACCATTGAAAGCTTTCAAAAAGCTATAAATGAGTTGTCATTGTCCATGACATCTTCAACTGGGGACCTTGTGGACAACTTCAACTCAAAAATACAGAATGTGTTCAACAAAATTGCACCGCTTAAAACTAAATATGTAAAAAAACAAAAGGCTCCCTGGAGAAATGGAGTGGATATCAAACACTTAAAAAGAAAGTGTCGTCAGGCAGAGCGACAGTGGAGAAAAACAAGACTTTACGTTCACAATGACATCTATAAGGATAAACTGAATGAATACAACAAAGCAATTAAACAAGCCAGACAATCATTCTTTTCTAAAATCATCAATGAAAATATTAATAATAGTAAAGTGCTTTTCTCCACTGTTGACAGACTTGTTAACCCACCTTCCACCATTCCTTCAGAAATATTGTCCTCAGTAAAATGTGATCAATTTGCTTCTTTCTTTAATAACAAAATCATTACTATTAGACAAAACATTACTGCCCTAAAACCTACAACTGAACTTTCCCTTCCTTTCTCCAGAAACTCCACCTGTGTCATGCCTCATTTTAACTGTTTAAATCTGATAGAACTTGGTGATATTGTTGGATCATCTCAGGTCCACCACCTGCTGCCTGGATCCTCCCCCAGCTGCATTTTTCAAAAATGTTTTTAACTGCTTAGCACCAGAGGTTTTACATATCATTAACACGTCTCTTCAGTCAGGTATATTTCCCACATCACTAAAAACAGTTGTCATCAAACCACTTCTGAAGAAAAACAATGTGGATCAAAGTGTCATTGCAAATTACAGGCCCATCTCCAACCTACCATTCCTCAGTAAAATACTTGAAAAAACAGTTTACATTCAGCTCAAGAATTATCTAGTGTCAAATAGCCTCTTAGATACTTATCAGTCTGGTTTCCGTCCCCACCATAGCACAGAAACAGCACTTATTAAAATCCTCAATGATCTACATATAAACACAGACTCCAAAAAAATGTCCATTCTTGTTCTACTCGACCTTAGCTCTGCATTCGACACCATTGACCATAATATCTTACTGGAAAGACTCGAAAGGTGGGTTGGTTTGTCTGGCCCCGTTCTAAACTGGTTCAGAACCTACCTTCAGGATAGGCAGTTTTATGTCTCCATCGGTGAATTCTACTCAAACAAAATGAACAATACATGCTGGGTACCACAAGGGTCAATTTTAGGACCACTACTGTTCAATCTCTACATGCTTCCACTTTCACATGTCATACGCAAACATAAAATAAGTTATCATAATTATGCAGATGATTCACAACTTTACATTTCACTACACCCCGATGACCTATCACCCATAACATCCCTCACTCAGTGTATCAAAGACATTAATCAATGGATGTCACAAAATTTCTTACAACTAAACAAAGACAAAACAGAAATACTTATCTTTGGTGCACAGGCTCACAGACAGAAAATTGCAGCACATCTCAACTCTCTCTCTCTTGACAGCAAAACTGAAGCAAGGAATCTGGGTGTAATTATCGACAGCAATCTAAATTTCAGAAGTCATATCAACCACATCACCAGATCATCTTTCTATCATCTCAAAAATATCTCTAAATTGAGAGGCTTTCTGTCAAAATCCGACTCAGAAAAATTAATTCACGCATTTATAACTAGATTACTGCAATGGTTTATTCACTGGAATCTCCAAATCAAGTATTCAAAGGTTACAACTAATTCAAAATGCAGCTGCGCATATTCTCACTGGCACCAAGAAATATCAACACATCACACCCGTTCTTAAATCTTTGCACTGGTTACCCGTTAGAACAAGAATCGATTTCAAAATACTGCTCCTGGTTTATAAAGCACTACACGGCCTTGCACCTCAGTACATCACAGATATGCTCATCACCTACACCCCAGCAAGAACACTTCGGTCAACAGGCAGTGGCAACTTACTCATCCCTCACACCAGATCCAAAGAAGGAGAAGCAGCTCTTAGTGTTTATGCCCTGCGAAAGTGGAACACCCTGCCTGACTCAGTTAAACATGCCAAATCAGTAGCCATTTTTAAAAACAGATTAAAAACCAATCTTTTTTCAACAGCATTCGGTTGAACTGTGTACGTGTGGTTGTGGGAGTGGGTGCACATGTGTGAGTAAGTAAGTGTGTATGTGGTGAATATGGCAGAGCTTGTCTACCTGCACTCTTCAATTAATTTGTAATTTTTTTTTTTTTTTCTAATTGTTTGTATTTGCTTGTTTTCTGTTGTTTTGTTTTGTTTTTCAACTGTAATTATGTATATATTGTGAAGCACATTGAGTCTGCCTTGTGCATGAAATGCGCTCTATAAATAAAGTTGAATTGAATTAAATTGAATAATAAAAAATGTTATTGGGGCCAAGCAGTGCAAGCTGCGAAGGCACCTATTGTTTTAGTAGCTTTTCCTATGATTGGGGCCAAGCAGCGAAAGCTGCGAAGGCACCTATTGTATTAGTAGCTTATCTTATTATTATTTTTTATCTACTTTCCGCTGCAATTTAAGTCTATGGCAGCCCCAAGAACGCCATGGCAAAAAGTTGTGAAATTTGGCACATGTATTCAGGACAGTCCCGTGGTCAAGCTCAAGAATTATCGTGCCCGTACAGTAAACTCTCTAGCGCCACCAACATGTCAAAGTTTGAAGTGCATTCAGCTTAATAACTTAGGATCATTCAATCAACTCAACTCAGCTGTGCAGTCCAAAACTTGCAGCCACACCCACTCTTGACTAAAGGGAGATTATAATCGGTGTGTATTGCACGGAATGTTCGTGTCACAGTGTGTGACATCATCGCCAGAGTGTAGAGGGAGAGAAGAAATTGTCAAAAAATAAATTTGAAAACTGCGCTCCAGGCCGCAAATTCCATTCTACAGAAATAATTCATACATAGAAACATAGGAAAATTTGTCTTCTCCCTCACAATCCTCTGGTAAAGCTGTCAGAGTTATAGTTTGGGCGTAGGACGCACAGATGATCCAACAACACGCACCAACAGCCTCATTGTCTCCCATATTAAAAACGCAGGAAGATTTCTAAAAAAAGGAAGATGGAACAGTTTTTTTAGATCGCTCTAACAAAGCTAAAGTGAAGTTGGATCAATGATATGTATTATGATTTTGCCAAAAATGCTTTCTGTTCGAGGCCAGAAATTCCAGTCCGTCAGTCTCTGCTGTCAGTGTGCCAGAACAGGTGTGAGTTAACTCTGTTGATTGCTTTGATCTGATTGCCTTTGATCTTTGATGTGATTACAGTTACAGATAGATACACACACACACATGTACATAAGTGTGCACACTCCTCACACATGCAAACACATGCTTCAAACACATGTGCGCGCACACACACACACACACACACACACACAGGTAACTTTATGTGATTTTAATTACACACACACACACACACATTTTGAGGTTGAAATCTCTGAAGAATCTCATCTCTCAATTTCCCCAGAGGAAATTTTCTAGTTCCATATTCTCATCTGTCACCATCACATCATTGTTCGTCCTGCTGCATGTGTGCCCTACTTTGTTTGCAGGAGCAGCAGCAGCAGCAGCAGTAGCAGGGGGAGGAACAACAGGAGGAGCAGCAGGGGGAGGAACAGCAGAAGGAGCAGCAGAAGAAGGAACAGCAGGAGCAGCAGTAGAAGAAGAAGGGGGACGAGAGCGTGGACCAGCAGATGTACAGCCAGTACAGGGCCACAGTCGAAGCCATATTCTGCCCTCGAGGCATGCCCGTGCCCCCTGAATTTTCGCATCCCCGGCGAGGATACGTTCTCATGCCATGTCACCAGGAGGACGAGGAGCCCTGTGGCCATCCCCGAGTGGCACTCAAAAAGAGCCCATGCCTGCGCCTCCTGTATCTGAAATGTCAGAGTATCATTCCCTGACATCCTATTACGACGATGACAAATCTTCCTCTGCGACAGGCACCTCCAACTATGTCACTGCATGGGAGTCACCTGCTCGCTCCTCCCTTTCTTCCCCGGTCTTCACACCTTGGGCCACTCCCGAGAAAATATGGGTCCCAAGCAGTTCCTCGTCCTCCAGCAGTCAGGACAGCCAGGACACCATTAGGAGGGACTCTGACAGCTGGATTGAATGGGAGTCACAGTTTGGCTCCTCCCTCTATTCCTCTTTCTTCACACCTCAGGACAGTTCAGAGTGATTCACAATCTGACAGCCAAGTCACTCCATGGCTTCGCCTCCCCCGACTCCTGAAGCTGCCTGGATCTTTTGGATCCTCAAGTGAATTGTATGTTTTAGGTAACATCATGTGTTTGCAGAAATTGTGTAGGGTGACGGTTAACCCTAGCAAAAGTTGGTTGGCAAAAGTATTCTTGAAATGTCAAAAAAGAAATAAATGTTTGCTAAAATCATGTCATTTGTATGTTTCTCAATTGGTGGTATCATGGATGGGAATATGGACATTTTGTAGATGAGAATGTGGAATATTCCACTTTCTAATCTTTTGCATGGTCTATCATAGATGAGAATGTGGAAATCCCATAGATGAGAATGTGGAATATTCCACTTTCTAATCTACTGAATGGTCTATGATAGATGAGAATGTGGACATTTTGTAGATGAGAATGTGGAATATTCCACTTTCTGATCTATTGTATGGTCTATGATAGATGAGAATGTGGAAATCCCGTAGATGAGAATGTGGAATATTCCACTTTCTAATCTATTGCATGGTCCATGATAGATGAGAATGTGGAAATCCCGTAGATGAGAATGTGGAATATTCCACTTTCTAATCTATTGAATGGTCTATCATAGATGAGAATGTGGAATATTCCACTTTCTAATCTTTTGCATTGTCTATGATAGATGAGAATGTGGAAATCCCATAGATGAGAATGTGGAATATTCCACTTTCTAATCTATTGCATGGTCTATGATATATGAGAATGTGGAAATCCCATAGATGAGAATGTGGAGTATTCCACTTTCGAATCTATTGCATGGTCTATGATAGATGAGAATGTGGAAATCCCGTAGATGAGAATGTGGAATATTCCACTTTCGAATCTATTGCATGGTCTATGATAGATGAGAATGTGGAAATCCTGTAGATGAGAATGTGGAATATTCCACTTTCGAATCTATTGCATGGTCTGTGATAAATGAGAATGTGGAAATCCCGTAGATGAGAATGTGGAATATTCCACTTTCTAATCTATTGCATGGTCTGTGATAGATGAGAATGTGGAAATCCCATAGATGAGAATGTGGAATATTCCACTTTCTAATCTATTGCATGGTCTATTTTAGATTATTAGCCATTAGTGGGCGTTCCCAATGAGCTACATGCCCCAAATTTGATGTGTGGGTGCCTTGGGGGATGGTCATGGGCTTCTAAGTCCACCCAAGTCTCTAGGAAGAAGTTCCAATTTTGTCAGCATAAGAATGAATGGAATTTGGAATTTGGAATGGAAGTTGATATGGCCATTTGTGGGCTTTCCCAATAAGCTACAGTCCCCAAATTTGATGTGTGGGTGCCTTGGGGGATGGTGATGGGCTTCCAAGTCCCCCCAAGTCTGTAGGAGGACGTTTCAATTTCCAAGTCACTCCACGGCTTCGCCTCCCCCGACTCCTGAAGCTGCCTGGATCTTTTGGATCCTCAAGTGAATTGTATGTTTTAGGTAACATCATGTGTTTGCAGAAACTATGTAGGGTGACGGTTAACCCTAGCAAAAGTTGGTTGGCAAAAGTATTCTTGAAATGTCAAAAAAGAAATAAATGTTTGCTAAAATCATGTCATTTGTATGTTTCTCAATTGGTGATATCGTGGATGGGAATATGGACATTTTGTAGATGAGAATGTGGAATATTCCACTTTCTAATCTACTGAATGGTCTATGATAGATGAGAATGTGGAAATCCCGTAGATGAGAATGTGGAATATTCCACTTTCTAATCTATTGCATGGTCTATGATCGATTAGAATGTGGAAATCCCGTAGATGAGAATGTGGATTATTCCACTTTCTAATCTATTGCATGGTCTGTGATGGATGAGAATGTGGAAATCCCGTAGATGAGAATGTGGAATATTCCACTTTCTAATCTACTGAATGGTCTATGATAGATGAGAATGTGGACATTTTGTAGATGAGAATGTGGAATATTCCACTTTCTGATCTATCGCATGGTCTATGATAGATGAGAATGTGGAAATCCCGTAGATGAGAATATGGAATATTCCACTTTCTAATCTATTGAATGGTCTATCATAGATGAGAATGTGGAATATTCCACTTTCTAATCTATTGCATGGTCTATGATAGATGAGAATGTGGAAATCCCATAGATGAGAATATGGAATATTCCACTTTCTAATCTATTGAATGGTCTATCATAGATGAGAATGTGGAATATTCCACTTTCTAATCTTCTGCATGGTCTATGATAGATGAGAATGTGGAATATTCCACTTTCAAATCTATTGCATGGTCTATAATAGATGAGAATGTGGAAATCCCGTAGATGAGAATGTGGAATATTCCACTTTCAAATCTATTGCATGGTCTATGATAGATGCGAATGTGGAAATCCCGTAGATGAGAATGTGGAATATTCCACTTTCGAATCTATTGCATGGTCTATGATAGATGAGAATGTGGAAATCCCATAGATGAGAATGTGGAATATTCCACTTTCTAATCTTTTGCATGGTCTATGATAGATGAGAATGTGGAAATCCCGTAGATGAGATTGTGGAATATTCCACTTTCTAATCTATTGCATGGTCTGTGATAGATGAGAATGTGGAAATCCCGTAGATGAGAATGTGGAATATTCCACTTTTTAATCTACTGAATGGTCTATGATAGATGAGAATGTGGACATTTTGTAGATGAGAATGTGGAATATTCCACTTTCTGATCTATTGTATGGTCTATGATAGTTGAGAATGTGGAAATCCCGTAGATGAGAATGTGGAATATTCCACTTTCTAATCTATTGCATGGTCTATGATAGATGACAATGTGGAAATCCCGTAGATGAGAATGTGGATTATTCCACTTTCTAATCTATTGCATGGTCTAGTTTAGATTATTAGCCATTAGTGGGCGTTCCCAATGAGCTACATTTCCCAAATTTGATGTGTGGGTGCCTTGGGGGATGGTCATGGGCTTCTAAGTCCTCCCAAGTCTCTAGGAAGAAGTTCCAATTTTGTCAGCATAAGAATGAATGGAATTTGGAATTTGGAATGGAAGTTGGAATGGCCATTTGTGGGCTTTCCCAATGAGCTACAGTCCCCAGATTTGATGTGTGGGTGCCTTGGGGGATGGTGATGGGCTTCCAAGTTCTCTCAAGTCTCTTGGAAGAAGTTCCAATTTTGTCAGCATAAGAATGAATGGCATTTTGAATTTTGAATGGAAGTTGGAATGGCCATTAGTGGGCGTTCCCAATGAGCTACAGGCCCCAAATTTGATGTGTGGGTGCCTTGGGGGATGTTGATGGGCTTCCAAGTCCCCCCCCCCAAGTCTGTAGGAGGATGTTTCAATGTTGTCCCCATAAGAATGAATGGCATTTGGAATTTGGAATGGAAGTTGGAATGGCCATTAGTGGCCTTTCCCAATAAGCTACAGGCATCAAAGTTTGTCAGTGGACATTTAGGAGGATGTAGATTTGTCTGAAGGTGGTCCTGCGTTTTCACAACGTACCTGGAAAAAGACAATGTGAGTAACTTTTTGAAAAAGAGCACATAACATATTGTTTACAGTGTAGCTTGGCCCAGCTCCCCACAAGCTTTCCAAATATGTCTTTCTTGTAGCTGTAGCTCCTTCCTGTGAGAAGTTAGGTTTAGGGCTAAATTCCATAATTCCAAATTCCAAATTAGTCAACTGCCCCCTGGTGGATGATAAAGTATTGCATGTCGTCCGATCGCCATAAAAGTGGTTGGTGGAATGTTATGGGGGTTATTTAGAAGCTATTACCCAGCAGGGAATTTTAAAAGTGAGTGAAAGCTCCAATTCCAAAAAGTGAACCAAGGCCGCCGTGGCGATCAGCAGATCGAGGCGAACATTTCTGTCCCGTGGCTGTACGACAAATTCCAAAAATGGCCACGTGGTTAGGGTAGCTCCTAATTAGGGTCAGGGTGTCAGGGCCGGGTTTGGTGGACTCAGGAGCAGGGAAGGAGGCAGAGGCAGAGATCAGGTAACAAGAGTGTTTATTGTAAATGGTAAGGTGGGGAGACTGGCGTCGGTAGATGCAGGTGGGTAGGAAGCTAGGCAGGGAATGGGATCAGGCTGGATGTGCAGGCTGGCGTCCAGGCGGAGGATGTTGCTGGGGTGCAAAAAGAAAAAAGGGTTAGGTCTCAAAAGGCAGGACAAAAACAGGAATACAGGCAGGTAACTTTTAAGAGAGCTAGAGACTAACTGTGTAGAGTCTATAATCCAGCGCTGACTGATTGTGGCCCAGGATCTTAAATAGTGTGGGTGATGATCAGATGAGCAGCAGCTGAGAGGCCCCGGCTCCAGCACAGCAGTCTCCCATCAGCAATCAGGCTTGCACACACAGACTAGGGAGCAGGGGGAGGAGGCATGACACAGGGTTAGGGTTTTGAAGCAGGATGAACTCTCTTTGAGGGTTAGGTTGAGGTTAAAACGCAGCACGCTTGTAGGGTGCTACGGGGGGCACGGGAGCAGCGGATCAGGTAGATAAAATCTTTTTTGTTTCCTTAGTGTGGAGATATCTTTAATAAAAGTTGATAAAAAGGAGTTTTTTATTTCCATAAAAATGGTTTAAAATAACAGTTTAAAAAGCTGGTCGGCGGTTGAGGGAGCAATTAAATTCCTCCGTTAATTAAAATCAATTTGAAATTTAATGATAAAAGTGAAGTTTTTTATGGGCTGCTACGATTATTTCCCCAGAGATAAAAAGGTATAAAATATATAAGGAGATGGAGTAAAACCACGACCAAGGAACCATGTAACCAATAAAAAAGTATATAAAAAAAGGAGATAATTAAATCAATGAACAAATAAATAAGTATACATAAAAAGATAATCATATAAATAAATAAATAATTTAAGACATGTAGTTCCCGAATAAGTGCTAAGGATTTAAAATAGATGTGTTTCCGATTAGGGACTGTTTAAAATGTGCAAAATAAATATAAGTGCTTTAAAAAGGTGGATAAAAGGGATGAATAGAAAATAAGTGCTATAAAATCAATATTAAAATACATGCAATAAGAACACACAAAATTCTTAAAAACACAATTCTGTTAGTAAAACTTCTTTTAATTTATACATTAGCCCAATCGAACATAAACATTTAATTTATTAAATCCAAAATAACAATCAGATACTACATGATAAAATTGTCAAATATTTATAAAATTATTATAAAATCATACAAATATAAATCTGTATAAAATTAATAATACTAATGTGTTTTTAAAAAAGAGGTTTTCATTTTTGTTTAAATAAAATAAATGAAATAAAAGGTTTCCAAAGTCGTGAAGAGTACTCCTCCCCAATATATGGGAAAATGAATTTAAAAAATCTTAGAAGATATGTCTGGGGAGCGGGCATTCCATCCCTGTAGTTATAGTTAAAATCATAGGCTCCCCATCATCCTGTGATCTTTATTAAAGGTGAGAGACTGGGAAGGATTCAAAAGCATGCATGTGAAAATATTATAAAAATACATGTATATATATATACACACAAACACAAAAAATATAAAATATAAATATATAAAATATAAAAGCCCCGATTTTTTCTTCTTCCTCTTCCGGACGCAATTTCATCCCGCTACTAATCCTACAACTTGAAGAGTTGCAGGACAAATTATATATCAAACCGTGTGGTTTGATCGGGATCGGTGTGCTATTACTTTTCTCTACAGAATACTGCCCAAAATTTTGCATTGAAATGAATGGGACGACTGACAAAAAATGAGCGAAAAAGAACAATAATTGGAGATTTTTAAACGTTTACTTCTCCAGCATAATTTCACATAGAGACTCCATTTAAACTTTAAACAGTAGACACAAGTCTTGTGTATCGGTGTATTAATCCACGTTTCGATAGGTCATATCATTTTTTATCAATTCCTGTTCAATGACCATGATCATTTTTGGTTATATTATAATGGGTGTGTATTGCACGGAACATGCTTCAAACACACGCGCGCGCACACACACACACACACACACACACACAGGTAACTTTATGTGATTTTAATTACACACACACACACACACACAGAGGTAGCTTCATGCGATTTTCGCTACACACACACAAACAAATGCGTGCGTAAGCGCGCACACTCCTCCTAATACACGTTTCACACACTCTCACACACACACACACATTTTGAGGTTAAAGGGCATATAGTTTGAAATCTCTGAAGAATCTTATCATAGTGTACACACACCGGCAGTAGCCCCCGTGGCCCTTTCAGAATTTCCCCAGAGGAAATGTTCTAGTTATTATTATTGTTGTTGTTGTTGTTGTTTTTATTATTATTATATATCATATACTGTACTATTATTATATACTGTCTAGTCACAATAATTTTATTGCCATCATCTTGCCACTGTACCTTATTATTGTTGTTTTTATTTATTCTACTTTTGTATTTCATTCTATTGTATTTGATTGTACTTAAATCTGCTGTGAGAACTGAATTTCCCTTCTGGGCTGAATAAAATTATCTATCTATCTATCTATCTATCCATCCATCCATCCATCCAAGCACAACAGAGCAGGCCCTGCTGGGTCTGGAGTTCAAATGGTTAGTTATTTTCATGTTGTTATAACCGTCACAACAATGTGTTTTTATTCTCTAAGATTTCCTTCACCCTCACACTGCCTTTAATTCCATAATTCATCACAAACTCAAGGGGACTAATGCTGAGCTTTACCCAATAAACCTGCAACCATATCTACCCTGACCCACTCTGAGTGTTTACTGAATCATAAAAGTCTTCCTATAATATGTGTGAGAAGAATCCCAACATCATCCATCCATTATCTCATTGATCTGATCTCGGGTTATGGGGGGCTGGACCGATCCCAGCTGATGAGGGGGTACAGGGTTCACCTGGACAGGTCTCCAGACTATCACAGGGCTGACACATGGAGACAGACAACCATTCACACTCCCATTCACTCCAACGCTGCAATTTATTGCTACTAATCAACCTGAGCTGCATGTGTTTGGACTGTGGGAGGAAGCCGGAGAACCTGGAGAGAACCCACGCTGACATGAGGAGAACATGTGAACACAGAAGAGCTGCAGGCCAGAGTCGAACCTGTGACCCTCTGACCACTACATCACCGTGTAGCCCTGAATTCCACCAATCCTTGAGTTTTTTTTATCTTTTATTTTCTAAAACACTGTTGAGTTTATCTGAAAAACACAATAATTGTATAATGCACTAATCACAGCACAGTTCATTCTTTCTGTAAAAAGAAGAAAAAAAAGAAAAAACAAAGTCCTCCTGCACTGATGTCTCTCAGACATAATAAGATGACTGAAATTTAGCAACTTTACAAATAATGTATAAATGTATAAATCATCCTATGGCTTTGTGTTTATGATCTGTGTAAAGAAACCATTTCATATCAGCAGGAAACCATTAGAATACAGCCCAGAAAAATAGAATATCCATAAAATGTAATTATTTGAATGAACATATCAATTTTGTGCTTTTTTGAATATCAATTTGTCTAAATTGGTTGTTAAGTATACAGATACAGTAAATATAGAAATGTGAATACAGTATACAGTAAGTAGGAGTGATGCTGATTTCAGTAGGTCCATTAATTATCCAGAACATAAATATAAACATAGACTACATATATATGACACTCTCCAGCTATTGTATCATCTGTGGATTCAGTTCTTATGAAGCCCATTTCTTCCAGAAAAATACATACATTTGTTGAAAAAATAAATGACAAAAATTAGTCATGCATTTGTTTGGTAGGGTTTTTTGTTTAGCTAAAACAAAACAGATCTTTGAGTTCATACAAAGAGGCTCATAGGTACAAAGTGATACAGAGACATGTCAGGTGGAGTTTAAAAAAAAACTTCAAAATTATCAAAAAAAGTTTTACTTTACTCAAATTAAATTAGACAAACAGCAGGGGCTAATCTGAGAGGAAACAGTTCCTCCTGTAGAGTTGTAACAACGTGTACAGACAAGTACAAAAACATTGTGATACTGTGGTTCAATTCATCACAATGACCTTGTGGGCAACAGATAAATATCTATGCACTCAATCTAACGCTTCAAGCTGATCATTTTAACTCCAAAATAAAAAATGTATCTTCATAACAGACAAGAAAAGGGTATTTTAAATAAGAATATTACCACATAATATAACTCCAAATAAAACTGTCACTTACTTTTTAATGCCGAAACAGACGGAGTCTATAGTAACGAACTGTGATATCCTCAGTCAGGTCATTAATATAATTAACACTCACTTATCTCATGTAATACTGGCTCTAACTGTAGTTTATGGGATATATGAAACATGATGTGTCCTAAAGGTGTACAACGAGTGTAACAGGTAACTTTGCTGCACGTGTGAGAATCTCCAGCAGCTTTCAAAGGTCGGGGTCGTCCCCCCTGAGGGTGTTGAACTCTTCAGGAGCTGAGTACTTGTCGGCACCCTGACCAGCTGACTGGCGGAAACCTGCTGCGATCTCATCAAAGGTGCGGCCCTTAGTCTCCGGCACCTTGAAGTAGGTGAAGGTGAAGAAGCCCAGCAGCAGGACAGTGAAGATGATGAAGACGTATGGGCCGCAGAGTTGCTGCAGGACGTAAAAGGCAAAACATTATTTTATTTGAATTGTGGGTGAAAGCTATACTTCCCTACAAAGCCTTACGGCAGTAACTGGGTTGTTGACATGACATGGCATAGCAATTTGACTTTCGTTTATAGCATTTATTGAAAAAGCCCAACAACTCTTGGGATAAAAATAGTGTTATTCATAATTTAATATTACATACATTACACTACATGTAAAGAAGTGTTTAACAATGAAGATACATCTCTTTCATGTTATTTATATAATATTTGAAAAATAATTTCTTATTCTTTTTTAACGTCACACCATAGGACAAATTTATGGCGCTGTTCAGTGAAAATGTAAAAAAAAAACTGTGAAAGAACTGACAAAGTTATTGACCCCTTATATTTTCTCAAATGTCAGATTTCACACCACATAAATATATGCTTATTTTATTCAAAATTGGTGTTTTACAAAAAAAATGCTTTTTTACTGCCTATTTGTCAACAACCCAACTACATTTTTAGGTAAAATTGAGTTTTAACTTAAAATTAACTCCATAACGTCTGTTTTTATCTTGTGACCAAGTTTAAGACTTAAATTTTGCTTTATTTCAGAGAAATAATGATCACGGTCTGATTTAACTGTGATACAGTGTAGCCTTGTATTTCTTCATTGTGTTCAATAGTGATGACAATAATAATAGAAATTTTAAGTTTATTTGATAGAGAAATTATTATCTAGATAGTGATTCAGTAAAAAAGTGAGATAAAATTATATTAAGACTAAAATATAACATTACTTTATAATATTAAGTCTAAAATACACAAATCATTGAATAGAGTTGTTAAACACTTTTAAATACACTTCTAACAAAATCAATTTGAGAATGTTTATTCACTGAAAACAAAAGTGCAGTCACTACATTTTTGGGGGTCAAATAAAGGTCAAATAAATTATCGTGATTTCTGAGCATAAAAATGACATCATAAATACATGTCGAAATAAGTGTCATATCAATTACCTACATACTGTATAACCCATCTGGCTGGCCATTTAAAAATGTTAAAAAAAACTTTAAAGCAGTTTTTCTGCAGTTTTACCCTTCACATAGTTACTGCAGTAAGACTTTGTAGGGCAGTGTAGAACAGTTTGGAAGTTTATTTCATTTCTGGACTGGAGATAAATGTAGAAGTTAAAGCTGTCTTACCTCAACATATGGGAAGCCCATCCCTACTACAAAGTTGGCAGACCAATTGGAGAAACCAGCAACTGCTATGGCAGCAGGCCGGGGCCCCTGGCTGAAGAGTTCGGCCACGATGAACCAGGGGATGGGGCCGGGGCCGATTTCAAAAAAGGCTACAAAACTGAAGATGGCCGCAATGCTGACATAGGACATCCATTTGAGCTGGTCCTGAGGAGCACAGCACAGCACACACAGAGGAGTCAGTCACTTTATTTCAGTAACCTAATGGTTTAGGTAAAGCTAATCTCAAACATTTACCAGCAACGCCATGGCAACAGTTAGAAAAACTGCTGAAACTGCCATTCCCATCAAGCCAATGAGGTGAAGTGGTCTCCTACCCGCACGCTCCACCACAAACAACTGCACAGAAGAAGACAAAGTATTTTATTACAAATGAAGGTATAACGTCCTGGAGGTAAACATCAGAGCCTGTTTTGTTTTTCATTCTTCTGCCACTTACAGAAACCACAGTGAATGCAGTGTTGACCAGTCCTGCACCAATGGTTGCATAGACTGGTTGGGACACACCTGCTCGCTGAAAGATCCCAGTTGAGTAGTAGAACACCTAAAGATGATCGCACAACACAGGGAACAGCCATGTTACATTTGAAACACTTTGTGTTAGTGTGTATACACAGCCCTTCTCCCTTTAGCGCTCCTGGTCTGGCTCCTCTTGAGTATGCTCATTGTCCAAAGTTTTGTCCATACTCAAGAGCTTCACTGTCAGGCTCAGCTCCACCTTCACCATGACAGTCTGGTATCGTGCCTCATTACTGCTGACAGGGCACCAATCCACAAGCTCTTTCCTTCGCTCATAAACTAGAGTGTGAGATGCTTGAATTCATTCTGTTGGTACAGTGACAGCTCAGGCCTTCTTGTTCAATTTAAATCTGTCTTGTCATCTTGTGAAAAACTTACTTGATTCCTGTGGTCTATGTCTAGTACCTTCAGGTTGAATGCACTTATTGTAAGTCGCTTTGGACAAAAGCGTCTGCTAAATGACATGTAATGTAAAAAAAACGTCCCCAGTGTAATCCTGTGTTTGTAGCTGGCGGCAACCTCCGGGCAGTATCAAAACTGTGACCACTAATGTTCATAGCATGTGTTTAAACTAGTTTAAATGACTCTTTTTTACGGTGACATAAAACAGCCCAAATCATTTCCATGAGAAGAAACGTCAGGAATAATGCTAATTTAATCACACAAACAACAATCCAAAACAAAACAAAGGAAACATGCTGCAGAAATGGAGACCTTCCATTGTGTTGACTGGACCTTCAGTGTATTTCTATTGCATTCATTTTATAGGTTCGAGGCATAGCCATCGACACTATCAAATAAATACTTCTATATGATTGTGGATGGTCTTTAGCTTGACCCTCATTAGATTATACTGTTTGACATTTGACATTGCATACAACACTGGTCTTTGGTCCTTTGACTTACAGCGTTGATTCCAGACAGCTGCTGTGAGAGCTGCAGCATGATGGCAACCAGGATAGGCTGGCGGTACAGAGGGGAGCGGAACAGCTCTGGGATGGTCACTTTCTTTTCCCTCATCATCTGCTGGCTCTCCTCCTTCATCTCCTGCATGTCGTCACTCACATCGTCAGTGCCCCGCAGCTTCACTAAGACTGGAAGACAAAAAGTTGTTCAAGTTACATCTACTTCAGCCTGGATAAGTATTTTTAGGGCAAACACACACTAAGGTTGGCAGGATATATGTGGTCAAAGATGACATGTTACTGTGCTACCACTGTAGCTGAGCTGGTACAGCATGCACCTAATGAACCCAGACTCATTCATTAGCAGTGGCCTGGGTTTGATCCAACACCAGGTCCTGCTGTATGTCATACCATCAAAAGTTAGTGTGTGTATACCAGGCGGCAACCTCCGGGTCTGAGCAGGGAGGCAAACCAGGAAGTGCCTTAAGCTGCATTCTACCGAAAATTCCAGCCGGGGGCGTTAAGTTTGGCTGCAAAAACATTTCCGTTCATTAATTTCAATGCAAAATGAGAAAACTACTCACTTGATTTATTACCTCAGAAGTTTTTTTAGGACAACACTATGGTCTCGAGTAAAAAATCTTCATGTACTTTGTCCATCTTTGGCTTCGGTTATCAAATAAAGGCAATGGAAGCTGTCCAAAAATAATCTTGAAAAAAGATTAAACCTTTCTGTGCGTGTGTGTGTGTGTGTGTGTGTGTGTGTGTGTGTGTGTGCCTTACTGCTGCGAGCCTTGCTCTCCTCGTTGCAGTTGATGAGGAGGTACCGGGGGCTCTCTGGGCAGAGAGGCAGCAGCACACACTGCACCACCGCTGGCAGCAGAGTGAAACCCAACAGGAGGGGCCAGAGAGAGGCGTTCCCCATGATGGACTCAATACCAAAGATCTGTGTAACACACAATACACACATCCTTCATTAATCCTTCGTGTTCCTGTCAGACTTATTAGGGGGAGATAGCAGGTCAACAGATGTCACATAGAAGTGGTGAACATCATCTGAGAGATGGAAGCTGACGATTACATTTAGATGCAGCTCAGCACTGTGTGTCAAGTTGATCTTCTTCTAATGAATCTGTAATAAAACAAAACTTACTGTGATTCAGTGTTCTTGTCTATTGTCTAGTTACAATATCACAAACATGGGTCATTTTTGTGGCACTGATTTAAACAACGCCTCCTGATATATAAATGTAAAAACACCGGCCTCTGTTCTGGATTAATTTCAGTCACTTTATCTTGCATCTGTTTCAATCATCATCGGTTATGTAACAGTTTGTCCTGTTTCAGTCCAAGCTGGTCATAGCATGGATTCAACAAATCACTCACTGCTGCCAGCTCCTCTGCTATCTCAAAGTCTTTTGTTTTCCTATGTACAAAGATGAGTAACTGGGCTATGTTGCGAACATCACAGCTCTCATCCAGAGCGGATGACAAAAAGTCGAAATTGCTTAGTTGCATTGCGTGCACAATGTACACTTTGTTTTAGGGTACTATCTTAACCAGCCCTGCCCCAGGCTATCTGCCTGAGATGTTCTGTTCCACCCTGTTCAGTTCTCAGGACATTTTGCCCTTGAATCTTCTCTTCTAACCCCCTTCACCCAAGACTGGTTTAGAGTAATCCTACAGAGTGCAGTCCCCTCTGCTGCAGTATCTCAGCTTCTGCCTTGTGGTGAAGCATGTTGTGCATGATGAGCCGTGGCTGATCTGCATCATTACAGCATTGTCTTCTATTCTCTAAATCATCAGCGTGATCTTGTAGCTTGTGTGTTTCTTCTTGGATAGCCTTGGTCTGAATGTGACAGCATTGCTCCCTATAGGCAACATGACATTCTCTGTCTTTCACAGTAACATTACTTTCACACAGACACACAGGTTGTCCTTATCTCCGAAGCAACAAACTCCATGTAGGCTTACTGTCAGGGTCATTTGGTGATGGCCTGTTAACAAAGACATTTTGCTAGTAGTGGTGGGCGATATGGCTAAAAGGTTATCACGAGTATTTTTTTGCGATAACGATATTCTAGACGATATTAAGAAATACTGAAAAATATATAGAATTTTTTTTTTAGTCTGTATAAATAAATAAAAATAATACAACAAAATAATAATCAATCATACATCTAAATGTAGTGTAAATAGCAAATCTCAACAGATTATTCTAGACTCTTGAGTATTAGCAAATAATAAAAATAACCATCTAGGCGGGAGAAAATTTTGAACATTTCATAGTACAATTTGGTCAATCTCATCCACTTTGAGAGCTAAATGTGAGCAAACACCTCACATAACATTTTTCACAGTCAACAGGGCTTTCCACTAGGACATGGATCAGCCAGACAGTGTTAAACAGCTGGCTAGGGGCGTCTGGGGGCATTCCTGCTGGATAATTTTTTTTTCCCCATAAAAGCCCAAATTTGGTGCCTCTCACACATTCTAATGCCATTATTCCATCATATACACTGATCTTATCATTGCATATTTCAAATAATTATTTTTAAGGAGAATAAGGGTTCTTGTATGTTTTATTTAAGGCATCTTATTTTGACAGTCTTCTTGTAAATTCTGTGGTGGATACTGTGCTCTTATTTTGAAAGCTGCATTTGTTTAGTGAAAGGGAGTAATAGTAGCTTTTTGTGAATAAAACAACTTTGACTGTTAGCTAATGTTAGCTCGCGGCTAACAAACGGCATAATGCAACAGTGTGGTCGGACTGTTTGGACCTCTGACGGCGTGGACAGGTTGATAGGATTTAGTTCGGCTAATGTGCACGCAGACGCAGAGAGATGATGTGGGGACGGGACTGATACATTACAGACAGTGGGGTGGGCAGCTCGGTATATTCAATGCGTGTGCCAGTGTGTGAATGCTCCTCATGTCTCGGAGGAGGACGGAGAGGTGGGTCGGCGTTTGACTGACTGACAAGTGACAGACACTCTGCTGAGCAGAGACACAAAATTACTTTATATCATGAATAGTGTAAATATACTTTAGTAGCTTGAAATGTGAAGTTAGCGCAGCACATGAAACTCTGGTGGGCCGCCACAGTCTAGGTAATTAATGGGAAACCCTTAAATACATATCATGATATGCATTTTTTTTTACCCATAAAAAAATATACCGGTATAATCGTGAACGATATGATATGGGATAGCCTACTTGCTAGCTTGAGCCAGCTGTTACAGTGGTGACTCTTTGAGACACAGCAGTCTCAACATTTCTTAATTATGCATTGACTGAACCATTGAGTTTTGGTCGTGGTGGGCTCATAAATAATTTCTGTTGTTAACCATTATGCATTGTGTAAAAAGGGCGTTGTAATTATTAGTGACTTTATTTTTCAGGATCAGGTTTCAGCTTTCTGAGCTGCCAGGTCCATTGAGAGTCCACGTGCAGTCATTCGTGCCAGTGTGAAGCTTTAAATGGTGATACTACAGTATATGGATGTTTTTATTTTAAAGGACAATCATGTTTGTAAAGTTAAGGATCTCACCTGTGCCATAAGAATGCCAACCACTACACCCAGTTGATGCAGAGTTCCTAATGCTCCGCGGAGGGACGTGGGTGAGATTTCCTCCACATACATGGGTACAAAGCCAGTGGAAAGGCCGGAGTAGACCCCCACGATGAAACGTCCAATGATGAGCATCTCAAAGGAAGCAGCCAGTTTGGAAAAGCCCATAAACGCCGCGGCAATAAAGGCAAGCACATTGGCCATGAGCATGGAGTTCTTCCTTTAGGGATAAAGACAGTATTTATTAGTGGCTTGTCATTTTTCAAGGAAAGTTTGATTAATAAGTTGTTGGTCATAGGAAGATCATACCTGCCAAAGCGGTTGACAAAGAGTTTTACAGAGAAGGAGCCGAGCATTCCTCCAACAGAGAAGATGGCCACAGAGATCGACCACAGAGCTGTTAGAGTGGGCTGAGAGATGTGCTCTGAATACCTGCTGTTCCACGTCTCACTGTAGAAGCTCTCAATGATCTGAAACAACAACAACACACAACAAAGACAGATTCAACATGTTTGTCTCAAGTTTTGTTACATTGCTCTTGACAATATTGGTTATTCAGTCCAACACTTTTTCCAGACAATAATTTTGGGCCTACAGCCCTGAATGTTTTCTTAAAAGCCTTTCAGGTTGTTCAGATACCTTCAAATTCTGTGTTATTTATCCTCAACATTTGTTGTCAAATCAATGGAGCTTAAGTTCTATTACTGGGGAAATATCACCATCTACAGGTCCACTCTATGTCATGATATGGACCTTAAAATAGGCTTTAACATGAGATAAGACAGATTCGAAATAATAACATCCGACACTTTTGACTCTTTTAGGTTGCAGTGGTTAAAATTAGTCATCCTCAATATTTGTTGTGTTCTGGTTTCAGGGGGAAAAAGTTACAAAGTAGGATGTACTGCCCTACAAAGCCTAACTGCAGTAACTACATTTTTGGTAGAAATTGAGTTATAACTAAAAATGAACTCCTTGATGTCTGTTTTATCTTGTAACAAAGTTTTAGATTTCAATTTTGCTTTAATTCAGAAAAAATAATCATGTAAAAATTGCAGTAACTACAATCCAAATCCAACTCAAAACCAAAGCAGAAAGCAGTAATTGCACTTATCACAGTCTGCTTTGGATGTATACAAATTAAGGCATAAAACCAAAGCAGACAGTCTGCTTTGAATGTGGTACAGTATAGCCTTGTATTTCTTAATTGTGTGGAAAAGTGAAGACAAGATAGAAATAGAAATTATTATTATATTATTATTATTATTATTATTCAGTTTATTTGAGAGAGAAATTATTTTCGAGATAGTCATTCAGTAAAAGAAAGTGAGATGAAATCAGATAAAGACTAAAATATAACACTACTTTATAATATTAAGTCTAAAATACACAAATATTTGAATTGTTAACCAAGCTAAAAGAAGAAAACAACATTGTAGTTACTGAACTCTGTTTATCATTACTATTAGAACTTTAATTTGCAGTGTGTGTGCTCAAACGCCTGTGTTTTTCTGTTTTTCCTGTGAAGAATAAACCCCACAGATACTCAACTACATCTCACTTATTTTGACACAACACAACGCAGTGTGAGAGCAGAAAGCCATCTGCTATCAATAGTCAGTATAGCAGCATATGCATCATTATTCACAATAAAAAGTCCCAGTAGGGGAAAGTACTTTCATCGTGTTTGCTATCTTCCCACATCACATATTATTGTCATAATAAACTGAAGGGGTCACTTGAGCTCAGGCAGTAGTCCAACAGCGAGCACAACATCTTTAACTTGCCTGGTAATCTTGAGCTCCTTAATCCTTAATGCCTCTAACAAACTGCTCTATCTCATTATTAAGCTGCTCTCTGTCATTTCAGATCTGTCGGACCCCCTTCAGAGGCAGTCAACAGGCCCAGAAGCTTTCAGCTGCCACAGAGACGAATGGTTAACATATAAAAAAATAAATAAAAACATAACTGGACTTAAACAGATTGCATGAAACATTGTTAACATCCTAAAAGCTCTTTTTTCATATGTTGCCTTTTATTACATCCATCGTAGCAATGTGTGTGTAAGTGTTCCCCTGTGTATGAAATGTGCTACATAAATCATTTGTCTTCCCTCACTACAACTTCTCTGTGTCACCACACTAAAGATAAAAACCCTTTCAAAGTGAATGAACCATGTAGAGGGAATATTTGCCCAGTCGTGTCTCCTGCAGTGATGGAATGTAACTAAGTACATTCACTTAAGTAAAATTTTGAGGTATTTGGACTTTAAGATTAAGGAGATTTAACATAAAAAATATGATCAATTTAAAGTGATTAGACCAGGCCTCCGGGTCTGAGCAGGGAGGCAAACCAGGAAGTGCCTTAAGTAATAGTAAATTAAGTAGTTAAAGTGAGTCGTATCTTTCCAAAATGAAAAGACTGCTTACATAAATGCATCAATTATAACATTCTGCTAATGAATACTTTTACTTTTGATACTTTTGTACTATTAGTACTTTTACTGCAGTAAGAGATCTGAATACTTCTTCCATCACTGGTCTCCTGACTGTCAAACCAGCAAAACCCAGATCATCTCTGAGTTGATTAAATATCAAAATGCTCCTCTGAGTCAACTTTTGTTATTTTAGCCTCAGAAACAAACTCATTCAGTTGTTGGGACTGAATGCATCTGCAAGAAGTCCCTCAACTTCTCTGCATGTGTTGGTAAAATATAACTTAGCCTAAAGCCAGGCTCAAACTGATCATCAATTAAAGATAAAGTAGTAAACAAAGTGGTCTCTGCTTCTGGATTACTGACATTAATATGGAGAGCATGGTAGTAATTTTATCATAATGTATTATTTGATAGATTATACAAGTTTATGTAAATAAAGAAAAACTTTTTTGTTTTAATTATTTTGTTGTTTCGTTCTGGAACTCAAAAAAAAAATCAGAGATTGAGATCTTTTCAGTCAAGCTGAATAAATGTTGGAGTGGCGATGGCATTCGATACACCACATAGGTACAGCTTTTACCAAACAGCTTCCAGTACCATCAGCACATGTTAGTTTATGGCTCCCCGTCTTTCCCCATTCATTTTTCTCAAACATTTTTTAATAGATGTTTTGTCCTTTCTCATTCATCCCTTACACCCCAGCATACTCACGTTCTGAGGAGCGTTGATGACACCAGTGTTGTAGCCAAACTGGAGAGAGCCAATCACAGCTGTCCCCACAGCCATCATCAGCTGGGGAGTCACCTGTTGTTACGACCCAGAGAAACATAAAGACAAAGCACACATGAAGGTCTCAAAGTTTAAATCTGTCGTCTGAGTCTTCCCTACAGTGTGGTCTGCAGAATCAAAGAAATCACAGAAATTTAACAGCTTTGCTTCAGGCGGCAACCTCCAGGTCTGAGCAGGGAGGCAAACCAGGAAGTGCCTTAAGCTGCATTCTACCAAAAATTCCAGCAGGGGGCGCTAAGTTTGGCTGCACAAACATTTCTGTTCATCCATTTCAATGCAAAATGAGAAAACTTCTCACTTGATTTATTACCTTAGATTTTTTTTAGGATAACACTATGGTCTCAATCGCTACTAAAAAAAAATTCTTCAAGATAATTTGATGTTAATAGTGTAAATAATGGCCCCATTAAGAAGAAAATAGAAGATAAAGAATCGTATGATTTGGGGTGGGGCTACCTTTGATTGACAGGTGGCTAACAAGGCAAGCTGTCATCAGGAGAGAAGCAGAACAATGCGTATCCACGGCAACGTGTCAATAAAGTTATATATAACGTTATATAGATATAAAAAGGACGTTTACCGGTTTGGTCTCATAACTTTGACCCTTTCACTGTATTTTCACTTAATGACAGTTTATTTGAACATTTTGTTCATTAAATGTCTTGTTCAGCATTTGGTTGGACTAACAGACACTCCAAGGAGTCGCTGTTCAGTTTTCTGAGGCAAGTAACATACATTTGGTTTTTGTTTTCTGCTAGCCGATCATCCCAGTTAATTCTCTAGTTAACGCTAACATGAATTAGCAACGGTTTCTCGCTCCTCCACAGTCCAGATATGGTCTGCTCCCCGAATCAGAGACAAGATGGCAACGAGTGTAACGCTGAACTCGATGTTTCCAACAGGCCACAAACCAATGGGTGATGTCACGGTGGCTACGTCCATTATTTATATACACTCTATGATCCATCCATGCCTACAATTCAACATCAGAGTAGTTTGCTATTCCCATGTGTTGACAAACACCTGCAGTAAATCTGCCTGTGAGCTCAGTTTATCCATTAGACACAGGCTGAGTGGATTGAACATGTTGTTTATTGAGAGTGAAGGAGCCATGAGGTTCACATTAGGTTAACTCAGTGCACAGCGTATTCACCACTGACCACTGAAAGACTGCATACTAGTAGTCTGCATACCTTTGCTTTTTCTAAAATGTGCTGTTGATAAACAAGATTGTCCCACAATGCAGAGCCTGCACAGGGAGAACCAGAACCAGAAAAAATCTTGAGACAAAAAACAAAAACAAATTTAATTATTTAATGTTTACAAATCAGCTTGTTCTCTCATTGTGAATATTAATTAATAATCAGCAGTATTTGCCTAAGGCTGATACTCTTGTCTTGTTTGGATTTAGAGTTGTTCCGTTTCTGATACCAGTATCGGAAATTGCTCCGATACTGCCGAAAATGCTGGCTTGGTATCGGCGAGTACCTGCAGCCTGCTGTTTTGGAGGGACGAGGAGGAATTGATTACGTAACGCAGACTCAACAGACCTACGTGTGTCAGAGCAGGTTGGTTATCCTGGTTGACCAACCCCTGTCTGTTGTCGAAAATGTGGGATTTCGCCGCTTAATGGAACATGTTGAACATTTTGACCGGGTCGTAAATATATCTCCGAAACTGAGCTGCCCAAATTATACGAGGCAGTTAGGGAACACATTTTGTGTATGCTTAAAGACTTGCATGCAGTCAGCTTTACCACGGACATGTGGAGCTCCGACGTGTGCTCCATGTCTTTGCTGAGCTTAACATCACACTGGGTGGACAGAGGGTCAGCATTTACCCCGCGAAATGCAGTGCTGCAGCGTGTTTGGAGGGTCACATACTGGCACATAAATTGCCGAAGCAATTGAGGGGACGATAGTACAATGGAAAATCCCCAAGTCCAACGTTCATGTTGTCTTGCGCGACAACGCGAGCAACATGAAGACATTAATTTCATTTTACAATACTGTGGCTACACTTTAATTATCAATATATATATATATATATATATATATACATATATATATATATATATATATATATGTATTTATTTATTTATTCCTGGAATTATTTAATTAAGTTGCTGTTGGACTACTGTTTTTTTATACTGTACCTTCATTTTACAATATTGGGGCTGCACTTTAATTTAAATATATTCCTAGATTTATTTATTTAAGTTGCTGTTGCACTACTGTTTGTATACTGTTTTATTTAAAAAATAAATGTATAAATACATGGCTTGAATTTGCTGTATTTAATCGTGTTTTACAAAGGGTTTAACCTGAGCCAGGCCTTACCACAATGATAATCATATCACAGTCATGCAGGTGTAGTATGATATATTTTTTATAACATACTGGTATCGGATTGGTACTCTGTATCGGCCGACACCCACAGCACAAGTATCAGAATCGGTATCAGGAGGGAAAAAATGGTATCGGAACATCTCTATTTGGATTAAGTATAAAACAAAAAAAGTTGATACCTCACACAGAAATTTTAAAATACTATATATGCTATAAAGCATACCAGCTGTTTACTATAGAAATTAGATATAATAGAATATTTGTCGTCATTTATTTATTTGTTACAGATACTGAATGAATGAATATTAGAATTGAATACTGCAGAGCTGGGGCAACACGTGTGTGTGTGTGTGTGTGTGTGTGTGTGTGTGTGTGTATGTGTGTGTGCGTGTGTGCGTGTGTGAGTTATAACTATAAAGTGGAGGTCCACCACTGTCAGCAGACTATTAATGCATCGTCATACATGATGTGATGATGCAGCAGTTACCTGGCCGCTGCACTCCATCCCGGCTGCTTGGATCACTCACAAACTCCAGACTTCACTTCCAGACAATGAAAAATCCAGGTTGTTAGTAATCCGTCACGTCAGTATATTCTACTGTCTACTTAAACATGTCATGATGCTGTCTGCGATATCCTTTAGTCCTACATCGATGTAAACAAATCTTTCTCAGTTTCCCCTTCATTCACCTGCTGCACTAAGCAGCTTAGTGACGTCAGCACTAAGTGGATCTTAATGGGCTGCCGTGCTGCACAGGAGGAGGATCTCTGCCTTGATTGGCTGAGAGAAAAACACAACGTGTTATCAGAGTAGTAATAGATTAACAGAATAATAACCCTGGCTTCATTGTTGGATAGGATCAAATATTGATACGAAAATGTAATAAAATGTTCCCTATAGCAGTAGTTCTCAACCTTTTCCCCGCTCACTGAACAGAATCTCACACGCACAGTTCAGATCACCCAGAAAAGAAAGAAAATGACCAAAAAAGACACAAAATGACCAAAAAAGACACAAATGACCCCAAAAAGAAACAAATTACCAAAAAAGACACAAAATGACTTAAAAAAAGACACAAAATGACCAAAAAAAGGAAACAAAATGACCAAAAAAAGACACAAATTGACCACAAAATGATCAAAAAAAAAAGACACAAAATGATCAAAAAAAGACACAAAATGACAAAAAAAAAGACACAAAATGACCAAAAAAGACTCAAAATTACTAAAAAAACAAACACAAAATGACCAAAAAAAGACACAAAATGACAAAAAAAAAAAAAACACAAAATGACCAAAAAAAAGGACATTAAGTGACCAAAAAGACTTAAACACATGAACACTTTAACACAGTGGAGACAGAGCTGACTTCCAAAATGATTTGGCGACCCCAAGAAATCATCGCGCGATCCCAATTGGGGTCCCGACCCCAAGGTTGAGAACCGCTGCCCTATAGCATATAAAGCACCAAGAGCACATCAGGAGATGACAGCCCTTTTAAAATATTTTATTTACCAGTTTCCAATAAACATCTGATAGATATCAGTTAATGGCAAACAAAAATAAAGTAACACATAATAATCACAGGTGGATTTACCTGTCTGTGCTGTTGGGTGCCTGTTCTGCCCTACAAAGTCTAACTGCAGTAACTACGCAAAGGAAAAAACTCAGGAAAACTGCTTTAAAGTTTATTAACATGTTTTAACTGGCCAGCCAAATTGGTTATAGGTAGGTAAGTTGTATGACACTTATTCCTAAATGTATTTATGGTGTTATTTTAATGCTCAAAAATCATGATGATGTATTTGACCTTTGACCCCAAAAACATAGCTACTGCATTGCTATAAAATGTTCTAATAATAATGCAAAATCAGAGTGCAGTAACTACAATGTTGTTGTCTTCTTTCAGCTTTCATATTTTGTTTTCAGTGAATAAACATTCTCAAATTGATTTTGTTATCAGTGTAAAATGTGTTTAACAACTCTATTCAAAGTTTTGTGTGTTTTAGACTTAATATTATAAAGTAATGTTATATTTTAGTCTTACTATTATTTTATCTCACTTTTTTACCTAATCACTATCTAGATAATAATTTCCCTATGAAATAAACTAATTTCTATTAATTTTATGTTTAAATTAGTATATTAATATATATATATATATATATATATATATATATATATATATATATATATATATATATATATATATATATATATATATATATATATATATATAGTGTATATCAGATTGTGGTAACTGCAATTATTGCTTGGTTTTCAGTTGGATTTTGTGGTTTTTATATAATTATTTCTCTGAAATAAAGCAAAATCACAAGATAAAACAGACATCAAGGAATTCATTTTTAGTTATAACTCAATTTTGACCAAAAATGTAGTTACTACAGTTAGGCTTTGTAGGGCAGTGTTGCGCCCCAATCTGCTCCTCGTCACAGCAGACTATACAGTACATGGAAGCTTCATGATAGAGCAACCAGTGCTCCTATGCTATAGATTATTGCCTGGGCTCAACTTTGCTCTACACTGCAAAAAAATAATAAACAATAGCTACTCAATAAAATTCAGGCAACAGATTGCACGCAATATTATTAATTAAATCTAACTACGTTACAAGTTGAGTTAATAACAACATAACAGGAAGTGCCTGTCAATTAAAAACGGACTAATTCTATTGTGTTGAATTCATTCAAAATTCTCTTGATTTAGAATTACATACACATAAAGATTATATTTAATGTGATCAAATAAGTAGATTCTATCTCAAACATTTTATGTTAAAGTTTCTTAAACAACTGCCTCAAAATCAAGGAGGCATTTATATTTAATACATTTGATCAAATATATTAAGTAAAATGAAATGACTGCTGAATAATTTATGACACTGTATGTCAGTTCGTCTTGGTAGTCCAGATAAACAAGTTTATGCACAAAATAAACTAAATATTGACACAAAGCTCCAGCAAAAGACAAGCCCACTAAACAAGCTAACAATGAACACACTTTAGTTGATATTGTGGTACAAACATATTTGCAATCAATCAAATTACCAAAAATCCACAAACAAGTTGTGAACTTTGGCTTCAGGAGCCTTGTCCTTGGCTGATCCATATGTTTAACACACCATGAAATAAGAAATACATTTTCCAAGTTCTTTGTCATTTTTATTTTGCTGTAGCTGACCTTCAAAGTTTGCTGTGACAGGTTTGATCTTATCTCCTGAATTCTTTGTCTTATTGCAGCAACATTTGGTCAACATGTGTAGATATGATGTCAGACCGTATACTGTATATAAATAATGGATGTAGTCACCGTGACTTCACCCATTGGTTTGTGGCCCATTGGAAGCATCAAGTTCAGCGTTACACTCGTCGCCATCTTGTTTCTGATAAGAGGAGCAGACCATATCTGGACTGTGGAGGAGGAGAGGGATCTGATCACTGACTACAGCCTCTCTACACCTCAACCTGACTGACTCATGTTAGCATTAACTGGAGCATTAACTGGGATGTTCGTTTTGGCAAAAAACAAACACAAAATGTACGTTACTGACCTCAGAAAAATGAACAGCGACTCCTTGGGGTGTCTATTAGTCCAACCAAACGCTGAACAAGACATTTTTACTGAACAAAACGTTCAAATAAACTGTCATTAAGTGAAAATACAGTCAAAGGGTCAAAGTTATGAGACCAAACCGCTAAACGTCCTTTTTTATATCTATATAACGTTATATATAACTTTATTGACACGTTGCCATTGATTCGCATTGTTCTGCTTCTCTCCTGATGACGGCTCGCCTTGTTAGTGACCTGTCAATCAAAGGTAGCCCCGCCCCAAATCATATGATTCTTCTATCTATCTGCTATTGTCTTCTAAATGGGCCCATTATTTGAACTATTACCATCAAATTGTATTGAAGAAGATTTTTTACTAGTGATTGAGACCATAGTAATGTCCTAAAAAACATTTCTGAGGTAATAAATCAAGTAAGAAGTTTTTTCTTATTTTTCATTGAAATTAATGGACAGAAATCTTTCTGAAGCCAAACTTAGCGCCCCCTGCTGGAATTTTGGGTAGAATGCAGCTTAAGGCACTTCCTGGTTTGCCTCCCTGCTCAGACCCGAAGGTTGCCGCCTGTGTCAGAGTGACCATGATCATTTTAGTGCCATTTGGAGACTGGAGACCATGAAATATGCCAACGCTTTTGTTTCAGTTCTATTTCAGTTTCATAGTTTCCTCGAGGCCAAGTCATTGAGCGGCTCAGAATGGGCACTGCACCATTTTTCTGTAGGCCAACCCGAAAAATGCACACACAGACCTGATTTCAGGCACCAAAAACCCATTTAACATCCTCATTGAGTTTGAGAGGTGCTGACTTACTTCAAGTGTCACAGTAGTCAATGAAATAACATACAATGCTTTAAAAAGACTTTGTGACATTGACTTTGTTGTTCCATTTTATGACTCGATTACCTGACCTTTTCATTAGAAGTTGAGTATTTTTAATACAAAGGTGAGGTCTTTAACATAATAGCAAGTATTGTATCTGCTCAGTAGCAGTAGTAGTTACAGTATTAAATAGGTGACCTGTATACTGCCCTACAAAGCCTAACTGCAGTAACATTTTTGGTTGAATTTGAGTTACAACTAACAATGAACTCCTTGATGTCTGTTTTATCTTGTGACAAAGTTTTTAGATTTCAATTTTGCTTTATTTCAGAGAAATAATGATATATATTTGCAGTAACTAAAAATTCCAACTCAAAACCAAATCAGACCACAGTAATTGCACTTACCACAGTCTGCTTTGGATAAATAATAATAATAAATAATACTATATAATAAGAATTTAAACATAAAACCAAAGCAGACGTCTGATAAGGTATAGCCTTGTATTTCTTCATTGTGTTGAATAGTGGAGACAAGAATAATAGACATTCTAATTTTATTTGATTGTGAAATTATTATTTGGATAGTGATTAAGCAAAGAAGTGAGATAAAATTATATTAAGACTGAAATATAACATTACTTTGTAATATTATGTCTAAAATACACAACTATTTGAATAGAGTTGTTGAACACTTTTTAATACATTTATAACGAAATCAATTTGAAAATGTTTATTCACAGAAAACGAAATATAAAAGCTGAGAGAAGACAACAACATTGTAGTTACTGCACTCCGTTTCTGCATTACTTATGTAGAAACAGATTAGATTAATATTATTAACCTTTTGCAGCAATGCAAAACCAGAGTGCTGTAACTGCATTTTTGGGGACAAGGGTCAAATAAATCATCGTTTTTGAGCATAAAAAATTACATCATCAATACATGTAGAAATAAGTGTCATATCACTTACCTACCTATAACACATTTGGCTGGCTAGTTAAAAAAAAAAAAGAAAAAACATTAAAAATCTTTAAAGCAGTTTTTCTCAGTTTCACCCTTTGCGTAGTTACTGCAGTTAGACTTTGTAGGACAGTTTAAGTGCCATTACATGACAAGCCAAGATGTAGTTAACATCCATCTCTGTCCAGACTGATGTAGCCATGACAGTAGACAATGCTTCATATTTTACTTCAAAGAAGCTTCAGATTCCAAAAAATTGTGTGATTCGTATACATCTTCCACCCAGTAGCTCAGAAGATCGTTAAAGTTACCACAGTTTCTTTGGAGTCTGATTCCCTCGAGGTGTTCCTGTAATATTACATTCACAAGAATGGGACAGATGTGATGTCACAATCCAGATGTTACAACTGGCCTTGACCCTGATCAATACTGAGGCCGTTATGCCAGGGGTGTCAAACTCAAATACACAGTGGACCAAAATTTTAAACTTGGACAAAGTCACGGGCCAACATTGATATTTATTGAAAAAATGGACCTAAACAAGTTCAAACGAAATGGAACAAGCAAAGCTTGATATAACTTAATATTGCAAACATGCAAAATCAAATATGAAATAAAACAAACAAACACATCAATGGCATTCATTTCCTAAATAAAATTTAAATAAAAATCGTATGTCCCTTTATTTTATATGCAGCCTTCTTTAAATTTCAATTTAACAGTAATCTTTTTCCACAGGCTAAATATGAATGTGAGAATAAAATATCAATAATAAACAAACTGACTAATAATAATATCCTTCAATGAATGTGCAACCATTCAAGCCAAAGCCTTGGACTATAGCAAGAAAAAGTGCATAAAGACAACTTTAATTGTTGCTCAGTTTGCTACACATTGATCTACTCTGTGTCCAAGCCAAAACACGAGCAGAGCATTCTGGGATTTGTAGTATTATTTGCGCTGTAAAATACCGGCGGGCGAGCTCTGGTTATCATTTGGTATATTTTTTTGCGGGCCAAATATAATTATACTGCGGGCCAAATTTGGCCCGCGGGCCAGAGTTTGACACCTCTGCGTTATGCATTATACTCTTCATACAGTCTGCATTACCAACGTGCATCTTTGCCACCTCCAAATCTCACTGAAACCAATTCATAAAGCTTCCAACATGTCTCCAAATAAACTTGTTGACTAGGACAAGAAGGGAGAAAAAAACGCCACAAACAACAGGATGTATAATGGTTATGTTTTGATTATGTATGATATGTTTTATTATTGCATTCGGGGAAAAAACACCTTTTTACTTTATTGTAAATGCTAAAGTTTATGTAAATGAATCCAAAATTTAGGAATATGTAATATATTTTATTCTATATCGTTGCATATAGTGGATTATTTGTAAATACTTTTTTTATTATTAAAACAATTTTAAAAACAGCATATAACAACAGGAGACCTGGGTAGCTTTCAGCTGAAATTGCAATCAGCTGTGTTTGAAATAATTATTACTGAATGTTCTTGTAAATATTCTGTTCAGATTTTCTATATATTTCAAATCAATATTTCAAAATGGTGACTACAGAAATCATTCTGTTCTAAATGTGTTTAGAAACGAGTGCATTAGCATTTGAAACATGTGCTGCAGATATTTAGTGTTTTGCAGGTGGAGTCTGAACGAGGAAAGAGTTCAGAGATTTTTGGGAATTGTATCATTGAACACATGATGTGAAAAGTTTTGACAATGTGACAGTTTTGACTTTTGCATGTTAACAATCACAAACACTATAGCTGCCTACCACATACTGAACACGGATCGGGGGCTGTTTGGGGCCTCTGAGCCACTCCAGCCAATGGAACAAACTGAAAATCACCCTTTAAATTTTGTTTTGGAAAGTGCTGTATTCATCAAAAAATATATATTAAGATAAGGATTCTGATTATCTATCTATAAAAGCAAGAAGCGTCTGTGTGTGTGTGTTCGGTGTGTGTGTGTGTCTAGGGCATATCTCTCTGACAGTTAATCAGACTGACCTCAGATCTCGCTTGCCCATGGCCCGATGGTGTGCATCCTCGATTTTGAAGATTTTTTAATTCATTTTTCAAAATATCATTAATTACGTGGGACGTGTTGCGGCATTGCACTGTTTCTGATCGGACGCCTTTTAGGGGAGCTCCATTGTGTGATAGGCCTACATCTGGTCAGTAATAATTCACTCTGGATTTCCACGCCTGACTCATCTCATCTGTTAGTCTATTTAGCCTACCTATCTTTAGGAGTTTTAAAGTGGCTACAAGGTTCGATTTTCCAATAATATTCAAATAGTTTCCAGCGAATATCAATGTTTAATGTGTATGTGCTGGATGGTGTGGTACCTTATGAAAAGTAAGTGTTTTATGGAGTTGCAGACGTTGTAGTGGTCTGCATGTAATGTGCAAATTCTGTTATTCACATCCATCTGTTTGTGCTGCATGTAAACTTATTCCCTCCTATATCTGTGTCTGTATATATGTCTAACCATGTTGAATGATTAAGTTTATTTTTCTTAAAATAACTATTTCTGTGTCTCTTTATATCTCAATGTAGATCCATGTATAACCTAATATACACTTTGTATATTAACACTACGCAAGAGTATTACACCTCATTGTACATCCCACTTTCACACACAACCTCATTTGGCAATAATTGAATAATCTACTTAATCTCCCACTATACCAATACATACTTCCTACGGGCACTGCACTAGTTATTATTAACTGGAGTTAGTCAGGGGCCTTTGGACACATTGTGATGTACACCAGAGCCCATGAAATATTTCCTGACATATTTTACAGTTTGCTATTATTTATTCACTCTAGTGCTATAATAACACACTGATGTGAGCAGAGAGCTCTCCATGCTGCGTCAGTCAGGTCAGAGGCCCCTGACTTATTCCAACATCACTACACAAACACTCTGCGTGTGTTTGTGTGTGTGTTTGTGTGTGTGTGTGTGTGTGTGTGTGTGTGTGTGTGTGTGTGTGTGTGTGTGTGTGTGTGTGTGTGTGTGTGTGTGTGTGTCTCATGTTGGTCCAGGTGAGAGGCTGTTGGTCTCTCCCACTAATCCTTTAAGCACAGTAGTTATATTTATAGACACACTCAGTGGAGTGACTGGAGAGTCTCACTGATGCCAACATGCTGACATGTGACCTGATGTTGTGGCCACTTAACACGTTCCACTCTATGGTTCCACTAAGTTACACAAGCATAGTGTTTGTTTTTTAAATATTAATATCACCGCCCATAATATATGGACCCTATCAAATAGAACATTTTAATAGCTATCCAGTAGTTATCTATGAGTTGTCCTATTGTGTTTACTGTGAATCTGTGTGTATGTGTGCCTGCAGTCTGCAAAAGAAGGTGCAAAGCCAGCTCGCTTCTCTCTGCTGCACAGCTGATCAATCACCACATAAAACAACTGTGAATGTGCACTAACATCAGGTCAAAGCTTTGGTTTATGATCAAAAAACCTGTAAAAAAAAATAAATAATAATAAATACGCTGACATTAGACATTGTGTTTCATTTAGTGTTTAATCAGCAAATAATAGCATGCTAAAATGTCATGTTCACAACTATGACAAACTTAATTGTGAACATAAACATCATGATCAGCTTGTAAACACTGCCATAGTGTGATGTTGGCATGCAGATATTTGACATTTAGCTCAAAGCACCACTCTGGTTTATTCTATGTTTACATTACTTGTGCAAGTTAGTTAGCTGATTGAAATATTTAACCCTGGAAAATGTACTTTAAAGGGACATTTTTCAAGCATTTAATACTCTTGTTAACGCAGCAGTGGACAAAAATGCTTGTGTTGTGTGAATATATGTAGATGTATTTTTGGAAATCAATAACCAACACAGTAGTTAGAAAAGACAACATAGTGGTAGGCTATATATTCATACAACTGGAGTTACATCCAGTAACTACTATTTCCACTGCTTGTCACCCCGAGTTAACTGACTGCTGAGTGAAGTGCAGCAGTCTGTGTGTGCAACTGATGTAGTTTGTCTCTATACATGTTTATTTCTAATATGGTGTTTCATGTGTCCTCACTTAGCCTCTGATAAGCTAAATGTTAAGGGGCTAACAGGACTGTCTGTATTAGCTGTGTGCTTGGCAAGTACAACTGAAGACTAGCTGACTATAAACAGCAGCTGTAAACAGGCCCTGCTCAATGCACATAAATCATTGTCACAAGCATATGGCTAGTTGTACAGCACCCAGGCTGCAGGCCCCAGTTCTGTATGCTGCAAAGCACACCATTCACCATCAGTGTTATATTTTGCTTCTCCTTGAGCACCTTCTGTTTGGGTTTATGTAGCAGCGTGACGCATAAAGGGATCTGTGAGGATAAATATTGATGAGCAGATTAAACACTCTCATTCATTCATCCTTAATTTAAATCTTGATGAATCGTTGAGGGCAGTCCCTCATTATAATGATGTCAAGAGCAGAGGAAAAAAAAACAGCCAATCAGCCAACTGCGATGCTAGCAGATTCTGCTAGCTAGCGATTAGCTTCACGCTAGCAAAGTCCACCAGCGTGACACTGAAACACGAGTTTAACTTACATTAGCAACTCACTGACTTCACTACTAGATTTAGTAAAGTCCTGGTCACTAGTGGCCGATACTTTTGTCGTCCTAAGCACACTGTTAGATGTACATTATGGGGTTGGCCCTAAAAACTTCTTATGCATTACTTTGACCTTCTTTTCCCCAAATAGGAGGTAGTCCACTCTCAATACATCATCCTCGTATAAAATCCCAAACAAATATTTTAAACCTACTTCAAATGCTCTTACCACATCTGTTGAAGGTAGACTTCATCATCTTCCAGTTGTAGTCTAATGTTAACTGAAAAACAAAAACCTTGAAAAGAAATATTTTTTTTAAACTTATGGTTGATTTATTCAGACCAATACCATGTGCTCCATGATCATGCCTGTCAAATTAGATTTTAAATTGAAATGTCAAATGATGGAACCAGAATTTTACATAAATTCATAAAACTAAAGGAACAGCAACTTTAAGAAGAAGAAGATTACTTTATTAATCCCACAATGGGGAAATTCAACCTCTGCATTTAACCCATCCTTTTTTACACACAAGTGAACACACCATGCAAGGAGCAGTGGGCAGCACGTTACTGCGCACACCTAAAACAATTCAAGAATAGTATAAAATGTTACTTGAATCTTAAAATTGCTGTGTAAAGATTGTCAAATTGACGCTTTTTCGTTTTTAAAGTCATAAAATTGAGTCACTTTTCTTTCAATAGATGCCACTTTCAAAAAAAGAAAAAGTGGCTGATCACAGAGGAAGACTAATTGCAGATCCTGATCAGTGGTGATTATCAAGCCCACTCTGCCTGAATTACAGATTAATTCAGTTAATTTAAGTGCATGCAACTTATCGGACATGATTCTCTGTCTTTTTAACCCATCCACCCACATGTACACATGCACATCAACTTTAAGACATATTTTGTCCTTTTTAAAATCTTTTTCATAAATCAAATCCTATAGGAAGACATTCACAGAGTTCAACTGCATAATAGTTGTCAGATAAATGTACCAGAATAAGTTCACTTTAGATATGTTAAAGAGCATGTACAAACCTAAACAGACATGCTTCTCCCTCGATTTTGCTCATATATCTAATTATTTCTCACACACAAACACCGTACTTACTCTTTTTTTTTTTTTTTATAATTAAATCAAATGAGTTATACCTATTAATGAATGGTCACCTTATTGAAATAAGTTGTCCAATGGTTTTCCTACATTAAAAAAAAAAGGTAGGGAGGAGCAGACGGAAAGCTCTTCTGTGTTTCTTCGGAGTTTGCATGTTCTCGCTGTTTCAGCGTGGGTTCTCTCTGGGTACTCCGGCTCCCTCCCACAATCCTAAAACAGCACTTAAGTTTAACTGGTGACTCTTAATTGCCCATAGGAGTTTATGAGAGCTATTGTCTGTCTCCATGTGTCAGCCCTGCGATAGTCTGGAGACCTGTCCAGGGTGTACCCTGCTTCTCGCCCAATGTCAGCTGGGATCGGCTCCAACCCCCCATGACCTGAGTGCAGTTAAGGACAATGAATAAATTAATCAAAATCTAATTTCAGATTGAGAAGAGAATGTTGTAGTTTGTCAAAGGTTTGCTGGAGGATTTCAGTGGCTGAATGTGCAGTGTTAGAGGTGCAATACAGAACTGTATCATCGTTGGATGATTTGTTGGAGCATGGTCAACCGTATCAAATGCTTTTATTACGTTTTCAAAGAGGGCAGCCCAATATTTTCCTTTGTCTACAGCACATATAATATTATTTTATAATATGAAATAGTAGTAATAGTACTATGTTTTGATCTGAAACCATATTGGAGAGGACTCAGCACAATGTTTAGTGGAAGGAATGATCTGAGCTGATTATTGACGAGAGATTGTAGTACCTTAGCAAGACAGGGCAGTTTGGAAATCAGTCAATAGTTGTTGAGGTTCGATTTATCACCACACCTATGTAGTGGAATTACATGTGCTGATTTCCATACCTGAGGGATAACTCCAGAAGAAATTGTAAGATTAAACAGATATGTTATTTGGCTTGCAATATAAGGAGCAAAGAGCTTTAAAAAAAATAAGGATCTATCTTGTATTCACGTTGATTTCCTGCAGTCTACACCCTGAAGTGCAGCTTTAACAGCAGAGGACATGAAAGGCTGCAATGTAAACAGAGGGGTGTGGTTAAGGACACGTGAGGCAGCGGCTGACTATTTAAAGCAAGACCAGAATATACCATAACGAATTGATTTCATGCAGCAGCAAAATGTGCATTAAAAGCATCGCAAATCTCACATGGTTTATCTATTAGGGGGAGGGAGAGATGCACATGACTTGTTTTTCTTTACATTTACTGCTTTCCAAAATGTTGATGGGTTTAAAAAAGAGCTGGAGATCAATTCAATGTGATGAGGTAAATGATCTGAAGGTGGAAGTGCATTTGTTTCTTAGTTGTCTGAATGTTATCCAGTGAGCTGCCTCATCGCTGAGTCCTGCCAAGGCCCAGGATTTGTCTCTTGCCTTCAACATCAATGATAGTTCAGTGGTGAACTAGGAGTTTGGGCGTTTTTTAACCCTAAGCTTTTTAGAGGGTGCATGTTCATGGATAATCGACGGAAAGGAATTTGTAAAATTCATTTATTTTTTATTTTTTTTAAATGAATTGGCAACCTTTAACCTTGTTTATTTGCTTTCTTCATTTGAGAAGCAAAAGTGTAGATGACAACATTTCTTTCCATCATGGCTGAAATAGCAACTAAATAACAACAGCTCACTGAATTTCACTGCTTTCTGCAGAAACGTTGTCTGGATGCCTGCTGCTACCGCAAACATACAGATTTTGCTGTGATTTAATGTTAACAACCGGATCAAAAGGATGCTGAAATAACTTCATTATTAAGTTTTGCTGAACCTGTCTACAAAATGTAACAAATTAACTTTTGAATTTTTCTTTTTAAAGAACAGAGTTGAGATCGATCAGGACTCTGCTATGCATTCAATTCTCGGTGCTGATTCACTTTTGCAGGACGGCACCAGGGAATTCTTGCTTGACTTGAGAATAATTAACTTACTTCACTTCATGTTTATAATAATAATAATAATAATAACTTTATTTATATAGCACCTTTTAAAAACAGCTGTTTACAAAGTGCTTACACAGAGAGCAGTTTATCAGACAGAGAATGATGCCATAAGGCTAAAGACAATTTTTACATTAAAAGAAAAACAATACACAAGGCATTCTCAGATACACAGAAAATAAAAGAAAAAAGGAGTAAAAAAGTAAAAAGTGAAGAAGTAAAAAGGAGTGGTGAGATAGAAAGCATTACATAAAAGAAAGTCGGTACCGCTTTATATTAAGGTCCTTGTAATAACCATTAATTAACAAGTAATAAGGCCCTTGTAAGTCCTTACAAGGTGCTTATTAACATTACTGTGTGTTTATAAGCCTATATAAGTGTTAATAATGGCATTATAATACAGCTAATAGCAGGCTATAAGATGTATGTATAATGTATAATAAGAACATTAATAAAAGCCTCATGAGTATCTTATAATTCTTCATAATAGCATTACAAACACCCATAACCCACCCATTATGTCTTTGTCATGCCTTTATTAATCTTTTGTTTGCTTATTGATATTAAAATATACTTTATTGCTCATCTATTATAAGTTAACTATGCACTTCTTAACAGTTAACTATGCTTTTGGCAGCTAAAGGGATCTAAAGCGAGAACAATGCCTTATTACTTGTTAATTAATGGTTATTACAAGGACCTTAATATAAAGCGTTACCAGAAAGTCTATAAAAGTGTGTTTTAAGAAGTGATTTAAAAAGAATGTTTAGTGTGAACAAACCAAAAATCAGCTATATTTTATTGTTTTATAATAATAATAATAATAATAATAATAATAATAATAATAATAATAATAATAATAATAAAGTATCAAAGTGATGAACTTACCAAGAAGGATCGGCTGACTCTGTAACTCTCAATGTTCTACCAAAAACTTAACTGTTTTTGCTTCATAATTAAAAGGTTCACCATATCAGCTGAGCTGAGAGTTTTGACAGCTTCGAAAGGTACTTTTAGAACAAGCAAAGTGGCCAGCTGAAAATATTTTTTCACACAAAGTGGAAATCATAACCTCCATCATACACATTTGAAAAAAAAAACTATGGTTTGCTCATGAAAATATTTAGCTTGATCCCAAAACTTTTTGTGTTTAATGTGTTTGAGGGCCAGTTCATCAATGTTTACTCTTCATGAGAAATGCTCAACCTGTGAAAGCACTTGGAAACACAATCTTGAGCATTTCTGTGCACAAATATGCATGTTTACTGCCACCAAAAGTTTTACATGTGAAGAAATCATTTCAAATCTTTTGTACACCATAAATCATACAGTGATAGATTTCAAAAACATTGTTAGGGGAGTGTTCCTGTGTGTATTGCACGTGTGTATCCTGGACCATCTGTTGGTTCACAAAGCTCACCACGGACACTTTTGGGAAATGCTGGTTTATATATTTACCTTTCTGTGGAACGTTTCTATATTGATCTAATAGAGCTAGATTTTTCCAGTTTGCCTCTAATGCAGAGCTGCCCGCCAGCAGCCAGGCTCTTATGTAACCCTGTGCTGATCTCCTCACCATATTTCCACTGTTCCCATAAGTCAAGAGCAGGCAGTGGGGAGAGAGTTGAAACATGGAAACAATTCAATAGGCCCAGTGTGTATGAGAAGGCCATAGGAGCCCAGAGAATTCCCCAGAGAGCAATCCATCACCAGAGCCTGAGAGAGAGTCACAGTTAACTTGTTTTCTTTTTTTGGAAAGGAAGAGGAGTGCCCCTATATGTGACATCACAAGAAACTTGAAACCGTCATTTTGAGCAGCCCTCCCTTCCTACTGCCCACTCCCACATATGCTCCCCTCTCCCTAACCTGTCGTGGAGACACTGTGCTTCTCTGCAGGGCTCCAAAAACAGCCAGTGTTTCTATCTTCTAAGCCCAAACTGCACCTCTGTTGTCAGGACTTCACCACAGAGGTGGTCCCCCCTCTGCTTCAGACAGTCAGCTGGGCATCCTGCATCTGGAGCTACCGGTAAGTCTCTCCGTTCTTCTGGCTGAGTTGGAGCTACTCTGCTGCCACGTGGTTTGGCTCCCTGAGAGGGTCTGCTCAGGAACAGTGAAGACCCACGGCAGAGGAAAAGAGCTTTGTCTCACACTCAGTAACTAACTAGTTGTTATGCAGCTTTGCTCCAGATGTTCATTTCACTGTGTTTTGGGTATATTATGTATTAGATTAGAGACGGGAATATTATTTCAAGCTTTTCTTTTCTTTTCTTGTTAACTAGTAAATTAAGTTGTTTTTTTTTTTTTTTTTAAACAAAGTCAGGAAAAAATATGGAAAGTATGAATTTACACTTATGACATGTATACATGGGTCAACTACTTGTTATACATGTTAAAAGGAAACAACAACAACAACAACAATAACAACAACAACAACAACAACAACAGCAAAACACAGGGTTTTGTTGTTGTTGAGGTAAAAAAGTAGCCTCAGCTGCTGCTTCATCTTCGTCAAACTGTAGAACTGTAATTGGGGTTAATGTAAAGTCTATTGAAAATAGACAGAAATACACACAAAAAGGTGACAGTATTATATAAGCTGCAAATCTACACATTCCATACATGGAAGATAGGGCAGGGCTTCATTCAGGCACACATTGTACACTTTCTGTTCCCCTCTTACCTCACTCTGGAAGACTGCATCTGGGATTTCTGTTAAAGGCTTGGATCATGGCAAAAAAGCATTATGTTCCGAAATATAACAAATCTTTCTTAATTTCTGATAATTGTGGAAAATAGAGATTGATACACTTGAAGGAATTTCCTGACACATGGTCGCCCATAAAGTTGGAATAATCTTGTTTTCAGACATAATCCTCTGTTAATTGTGGCTTCATTCTCATTGTCATATGTTTGACAGAGATTGATTAATAAAGCTGTGAGAAGATATTCTTTATCTGTCAAGAATAAATCACATTGTCACAATCATTTCATTGAAAGAGGTGAAAAAAAATATTTTATTCCAACTTTATGGGCGATTGTGTACGTACAATTTGTAAGACTTTTAGTTTAAAACACTGTAAAGATCAATATTATCAACAGAATGTGAAGTGACAGATTGAGAAGTCTACCGACACATTGCAACAGTTTCTTAAAATGTACATTGCTGCTTGTGTACAGATTAAACAAAATGTGGAAGCCTAAAATATGTGGCTGAAGAGGTGTTATTCTAGGTATATTTTTTAATAGACAGAGCCAGGCTCGCCTGGGCCTGACTCCACACACATGAGGTGGCGGTGTCTATTCTTATTCAAATCTATTCTGCATTTATTCAGTGTATTCACATTTAATGTCCATGGTGTTGGTTTCCATGCTGGCTTGTATTGTAAGTTGTGAAGTTAAAATAATTTGGTCTGGTTCCTGATGCACACATAAAGTGTGAACTTCTGATTCTACTCCACTGCAAATTATTTGTTTTATTACCATAACAAAAAAAACTTTAGATTTAGAAGTGTTAGATAATTTATCTTGTTTTAAGAGTTAATTTCCTTTAAGTGTTCAACATGCTTATTTCTAGATTTAACAAAATGAATTTAAGAAATCTTGTCAAGTGAAATTATCTTTCCATGCAGCAAGATACTTTCCCTCAGATTTAGTGTTTTTATTATCTTGTTTTTAGACACACGTTTTTAGCAGCGTGTAAAGCTGCAGCACAGAGTCTAAAATAGAAGTTTCTGTTGACAGTTGTAAATATATATTTGGCCAAAATATATTGGCAAGAAACTCTTGAACCTGATTGGTGCACATGATGGGAGGGTATACCTGCATCACAATGAGCTGGATAGCATCAGGTGAGCTGGCAGCCACAGGAAACTGTTAGACTTTGACTTTTACTCTTTTACTCTCTGAGTGTCACGTTCTATTTTCTTTCACATTCACATGACTTTTAAAATGACTTACACGGGTAAATGGATCACCTCATATAAAAAGCAGGTTCAAGCAACTATTTGATTCTGTGTGAAATCTGCTGAGCTGCATTATTCATCCATTATTCACCCAAGTTCAGATGTTGTGATGTAATCACAGTTTGGCATTTAAAGCCAGTCTTTTTTAACATGCTCAAACACAGTGCTGCATAACTTCTTCTTAGTTTCGTTGAAGTAAGACCAGGGCTTTGGAACCACCTAGAACGTGTGAGGAGTCTAATTACAGTACATGGTTAACTTCAAGTGTCGATTATCAATTTACAATTTTATAATTTTTGCTTTTGAGCACACAGACATCAGTTACGTATTTCCATTAAGAAGAGACTACATGGTCGCCCATAAAGTTAGAATAAAATATTTTTTACCTCTTTCCATGAAATGTTACAAGTTAAGAAACTGTTGCAATGGATGGGTAGTTTTTGACATAAAATCTACCTGTCACTTCACATTCTGTTGATAATGTTCATTTTTACAGTGTTTTAATCTAAAAGTCTTACAAATTGTACATACACGATCGCCCATGAAGATGGAATTAATTTTTTTTTTTTACCTTTTTCCATGAAATGATTGTGACAACATGATTTATTCTCGACAGAAAAAGTTTATATCTTCTCAAAACTTTATTAATCAATGTCTTCCAAACATAACACAATGAAAATGAAACCACAATTAATAGAAGATTGTGTCTGAAAACAAAGTTATTCTAACTTTATAGGCGACCATGTATAACATGTTCAGATTGCTCTGCAACTGATCTGCATACAAATGTATTTAATTAAAATATAAGTTTTGATTTCTCTCTCTGCAACATTAATATAAAGCAATACCAACGTAAAATATAAGATGACTGAACGTAGGGACAGTATTTACAAATAGAGTCCATGTGACTGTACAAAATGTGACCGTCTGAGGAAGCAGCTCAGTAATGTTTGAGCAGGGAGGTCATTCTCAGCTGTTATCGCTGCGTCTGTCAGTCCGCAGGATAACAGGCTCTTATCTGCAGAGCCACGTTGCCTTTCACTGAGGTTAATGTGAGATTTTTACTCCACCAACACAAAATATAACTCTCATATATTATATTTCTATCTGAGGTATGCTGCCCTACAAAGCCTAACTGCAGTAACAAATGTTTTGGGCAAAATTGAGTTATAATTAAAAATGAACAACTGCTGATCAGTAAAGCTCGAACTTTTTGTTGCTATTGTTTGTGTTTGTGTTGTCAGTTATTAAATGGGTAACAGGTTTTTAAACAGAAGTTGCTGATTTTGCATGCGGCTTATGTTTTCAACAAACCACTAAGGACCTAAGGTTCCTGTTGTGCTAGGAGAGAACCTACTACAACATGGTCTCACAGAAATCCGTGGAATAGCCACAGAATCACTCAAATTTCCGTGAAACTGACACGGATTTCACTACAATGTTTGCCATGTTTTTGTTCTGACCGCCGGAACCTTGAAAGTCACGTGACTTGGACATGAACCAAAAAATATCCATGGAATAGCCACGGGATCTGACTGTCATTTACTTGCATTGTAGTGAAATCCGTGTCAGTTTCACGGAAATTTGAGTGATTCCGTGGCTATTCCACGGATTTTGAGTTAAGCGAATCCGTGGCTATTTCACAGATTCCTGTGAGACCAGGTTCACCTACTACTAAATAGGAGCTAAAAAAAGGTCCCTGGAAGCTAAACTCTATGAACTAAGAGCCACAAACACTCCTTCTTCATGTGGTGTGGACACAATAACAACGTGCTTCTTAGAACTTTGAAAAATACCGTTTGGACCGAAAAGGTCTGTTTTGTCAATGTACAGTCATGGAAAAAAATATTAGAACATTGTTTTCTCCTTGCTTTCTTGTCCATTTAATGCCTGGTACAATTAAAGGTACATTCGCTTGGACAAATATAATGTTAACAACAAAAAACAGCTGATTAGAGTTTAATATGAGGGAAACATCTGTCTCTTCAGTTGTTCACCAGCTGTCTGACTGTGTGTGTTGGGCAGGTAGAGTCCAGTGTGTTTATCAGAGCTTTCTGTCTGTTGCTGTTATGAAGCAGCTTGATGAGACTGAGACCTTTGCAGGATTAAAGCCTGGACATGTAGCCAGACTATTGCAGGCTTGGGGTAACCTCACGCGGGCCAGACAGGGACAGCTATCGGGCCGGATGTGGCCCCCGGGGCCCCTAATGCCCATATCTGCACGAGATGCATTGCCGATATAGAATACTGATTAGCACCGTTTTGTATGTGTTCACTTAATTGTGTCATTCTGCTTCCTTTTGGGGCAACACTGTGGTTAGCATATTTCGCTCAGAGGGTCGCGGGTTCAAATCCATCTTGCAGCTCTTCTGTGTGAAGTTCTTCCTCCTGATTCCTTCCACAGACATGCAGCTTAGGTTTAACTGGTGACTGTAGGAGTGAATGGGAGCATGAATGGTTGTCTGTCTCTATGTGTGTGTCAACTCTGTGATAGTCTGGGGACCTGTCCAGGAAGTACCCAGTACCCCATGTCCCAAGGTTGGATCAGTGGATAAGGAATGAATGAATGAATGGATGGATGGATGGATGGATGGATGGATGGATGGATGATGCTTTCCTTTGTAATTTTTCTTTTGTTATTCCAGTCTCCTCTGTACATCATATCTGTCGTGCTAGAAGACCTCTTTTGCTCTTTTTGCTTTTTCCTTCTCCTGATCAGGGTCTAAGGAGAGATGCTGTTGCATATTCTTCACATTGTAAAGCTCATTTTTGTATTTTTGGGTTGTATTAACTTGACTGGGAATCTCACCTCAAACATGCATTTGAGGGAGCGTCCTGGTGGCTCACACTGGTAGAGTGCTTACCATGAAAGCCGTGTGCTTGCTGCAGCGGACCCGGGTTCAAATCTGGCCTGAGGTCCCTTTGCTGCATGTCTTCCCCTCTGTCTCCCCCTTTCTATCTGTCTCTATATAATAAAGCAGTAAAAATGCCAAAAAAATAATCTTAAAAAAAAAAAAAAACATGCTTTTGAGCATCTGTAATTACTTGAGCTGTATTGGTCTGTACCAAATTCACTGAATATTTAGTATTTGGGATGTACAAATATTATTGTTATTATTATTATTATTATTATTATTATTATTATTGTTGTTGTTGTTGTTGTTGTTGTTGTTGTTGTTATTATTATTATTATTATTATTATTGTTATTATTATTATTATTATTTCACTCTGGACCAAAGTCTTAACAGCCAAGCTGCTAGCTAGCTTGGCTAAACATCAACTCCAGCAGTCACCAGCCAGTATTGGTATCACAATGTTTTTAAGTCTGATTGCTATATATAACATACAAAAAAAAACTTTGTGTTTTGTTTCTTCTTCTTCACATTTCACATTTTAATAACCTTTTATTTTTTTGAAAAACTTCCAGAACTATGGAGCTGCAGAAGCTCTCAAACGGGAACCACCACCCGGAGGCTGCCATGCCTGTGGATGGAGGGTATGTTTCTAATGCTCACTCACCTCTTGCTAAATCAAGTCTGTTCATATTATTTCAAGTAGTGCAGTGCTGTTTCTTTGTTTGTGATGGATATTCCAGAATCCCACCAGAGGAGGAAAAGTTCCTGCAACACAAGAGTGATGGATCAAAGAGACCTCAGTTCACAGATGTGAGTCTGTGAGAGAAGCCATGAGCCTATTGTGTCCTACAAAGCCTAACTGCAGTAACTACATTTTTGGGTGAAATTGAGTTATAATTAAAAATGAACTCCTTGATGTCTATTTTATCTAGATATCTCTTAAATCTAACTCAAAACCAAAGTTCACTTACCATGGTCTGATTTGGATATATATATATGTGTGTGTGTGTGTGTGTGTGTGTGTGTGTGTGTGTGTGTGTGTGTGTGTGTGTGTGTGTGTGAATTTAAACATAAAACCAAATCAGTCTGCAGTAACTTCACTTTGACTGTGATACAGTGCAGCCTTGTATTTCTTCATTGTGTTGAATAGTGAAGACAAGATGAATATAATTTATAAGTTTATTTGATAGGGAAATTATTATCTAGATAGTGATCAAGTTAAAATATTAAGTCTAAAATACACAAATCTTTGAATGTGTTAAACAATTTTAAATACACTGCAAAGGTCAAATAAATCGTCATGATTTTTTAGTATAAAAATGAAATCATAAATGCATGAAGAAATAAGTGTCATAACACTTACCTACCTATAACACATTTGGCTGGCCAGTTGCGTAGTTACTGTAGTTTGACTTAGTAGGACAGTATTGATGCTCGATGTGTTCTCATACAGTTCAGAACAAACAATATTTGTTTTTCACAAGTTATGTTGCCATAGTGTTCTAAGAGAGTGTATTATAACTGATATGGAGGGAAAAGGGGTCACAAAAGGGCGAGAATGACGACTAGTGACATGGTTAGTAAACCCTCGGCTGCCAGGAGCCCCCAGGTCTCAACACCCTCCTCACCCCCCTTAGACATGATCATAGAGTCCCTGTGAGCCTGAGCAAAGTCCTTCATCTGAGATTTATCTCTGTGGCCTGATCCTGCCATCAGATGCTGCATCAGTGGTTATATTCTGAGCAGAAGTCATTCTTAATAGCAGAAACATGGAATGACAGTCTGTCTCGAAGCAATCTGCGGCCGTTCTGAACTAGTCACACTACAAAATATTTGTTTCTTACCAAGATAATAAAAAAATAGATTTAGAAGTGTTAGATAATTTATCATGTCTTAAGAGTTAATTTCTTATTTTAAGTGTTCAACATGCTTATTTCTAGATTGAACAATCTTAATTTAAGAAATCTTGTCAAGATAATTTCCCTCAGATTTAGTGTTTTTGTCTTGTTTTCAGACACCCCTTTTTTGCAGTGCAACTACTGTCACTATTGGGTATTTCATATATATTGTGTATATAATATTTTATAATAATTTTATTGATCTAAATTAATTACATTTTGTCGTGATCTACAATGACCATCTTTACCTTGTATTAAGTGTATTGAACTATTGAACTGTGAACAGAAAAAACAAGACAAAATGTGAATGTAAAAGAGTTGCACATCAAAAGGTCTTATAGATGTGTAGAAAACTTATGATTTATGAGTTGAAATGATACACTATTCATGATTGTGATGTAATGTCACAATGTGCATCCCACCATGAAGTCATTGTGTGTGACATGTGTGTCTTGTCCAGTTTGAGGGTAAAACCTCCTTTGGGATGTCTGTCTTCAACCTGAGCAACGCCATCATGGGCAGCGGCATTCTGGGTCTGTCCTACGCTATGTCCAACACCGGCATCGTCCTCTTCCTGTGAGTACCACAAATATACACAGTACACGCTGGTACAGAGGGTACAACTGAACACACACACACACACACACGTTCTTACCTCATTGGTTCCCTGAAAATGAGAGACAGTAAACAAACAGACACACAAGAGGAGAAAAGTAAATATTACACAACAAATGGATTTTGCTCATTCCATATGTATAGTTATGACATACAGTCATGGAAACAATTATTAGACCACACTTTTTCTTCAATTTCTTGTTCATTTTAATGCCTGGTACAACTAAAGGTACATTTGTTTCGACAAATATAATGTTAACAACAAAAACAGCTGATAAGAGTTTAATTTAAGAGCTCATATCTAGACATTTTCCATGGTTTTCTTGATAATAAACCAAGAAAATGAAGAAACCAAGAGTGGTCTAATAATTTTTTCCATGACTGTATAAAGTTACTTAAAGGTGCTGTAAACCATTTCAGAATGAAGTGTTGTAGCCTCAGTGTGTTCAGTGTCTTAGAGCTTCTCTGTTTGGTAGCCAGACGTCCACCATGCAACATGTTGCAGCATGAGAACAAGAATAAGATCCATGTGAAGGAAACCCGGCTCAGACTTAGAACTGCTGATTTTCATAACGTCAAGATTTCTATTCTAAATTAAAAATCAAGACAAAATGGCAGAGCTTACTGCCTTATATATATAATGCAAAGTATTTTTCATTCACACAGGAGTAAAAGAAAAATAGGCTTTACCATTTTAACCCTTAATAGAGCACTCATTGAAATACTTGCAAATTTCAAATTTCAACCCTAGAGAATATTGGAGGATATTATACATACAGCCAGAATGTGGAATGTGTAAAAAAAAAAACATACGGATCCGGGAAGGGGGTAATATTTTGAGAAAAAAGTTTACGAGATTAAAGTGGCAAATCTACGATAAAAAAAGGCGCAGATTTATGACAATTAAAGTGGTGAATCTGCGAGAAAAAAATACTTTTCGCGCAGATTTGCCACTTTAAATCTAGTAAATCTGCAACGTTTGTACGTTTCATGCTGATTTTTTTTCTAAATTTTTCATTTTTACATTGGAGGTAAAGTTAATATTATTATATTATTATCATACTGATTGGTCAATAGGAAGAACTCCATGTGGTTCTACGACCTCACAGAAAGACTTTGGTACCTCATTTTGATATCCACTAAAGTTACCAAATATAGTTCTTTGCCCGATAAAGGGTTAAATAGAATATTTATTTATTGAGTCAACAAAAAACATGCTACTGTATGTCGTGATATTATATATATAGTTATTGAAATATGAAATTACCTATATTGGGATATAAGATTTTGATTACATAACCATACCATATTACAAAGAAGAACACATGAGAAGTGGCAAAGCAAAAGGTTCTCCAAACGAAACAACAACACATATAGTTTGTAACTGGCCTGTAGAACACATAGAGGTGTTTTATGATGTGACTCACACTACCATCTCTCTGTGCCTTCGTCAACTGAGCCTCATCAACAGTTGGGACCATCATGGTCATGCAGAAATCAAAAGTGAGTGTCAGTAAGAAGCAAACAGAAGACCCCTATGTTAAAGTCCAGTGTTTTGTTGACTCATCCATCCACCCTGACCTCCTCCCTACACTGCCTACGTTTCTCTATTGCAACATTACTACACGTCGTCGTCCATCATATTCACAGGGGCCACTGTTAGCACATGTTATACTGTATATACTTATGAAATCCATATATATATATTGAAACCTGAGAATATATATTAAAAATCTGAGAATATATATTGAAACCTAAGAATATATTTTAAAAATCTGAGAATATATATTGAAACCTGAGAATATATATATTAAAAGTCTGAGAATATATATTGAAACCTTAGAATATATATTAAAAATCTGAGAATATATATTGAAACCTGAAAATATATATTAAAAGTATGAGAATATATATTGAAACCTGAGAATATATATATTAAAAGTCTGAGAATATATATTAAAAATCTGAGAATATATATTGAAACCTGAGAATATATTTTAAAAATCTGAGAATATATATTGAAACCTGAGAATATATATATTAAAAGTCTGAGAATATATATTGAAACCTGAGAATATATATTGAAAGTATGAGAATATATATTGAAACCTGAGAATATATATATTAAAAGTCTGAGAATATATATTAAAAGTCTGAGAATATATATTAAAAATCTGAGAATATATATTGAAACCTGAGAATATATTTTAAAAATCTGAGAATATATATTGAAACCTGAGAATATATATATTAAAAGTCTGAGAATATATATTGAAACCTGAGAATATATATTAAAAATCTGAGAATATATATTGAAGCCTGAGAATATATATTAAAAGTCTGAGAATATATATTGAAACCTGAGAATATATATTAAAAGTCTGAGAATATATATTGAAACCTGAGAATATATATTGAAACCTGATAATATATATTGAAACCTGAGAATATATTTTAAAAATCTGAGAATATAAATTGAAACCTGAGAATATATATTAAAAGTCTGAGAATATATATTGAAACCTGAGAATATATATTGAAACCTGAGAATATATATTAAAAGTCTGAGAATATATATTGAAACCTGAGAATATATATTAAAAGTCTGAGAATGCAGCAGCCTTAAAACCAGGGTGCAACACGAGAGTAACTGATGTATGCACTGTATTTGTGTCAAACTACTGAGATGCCTTCTCTACCTAAATATCAGATCACTTCAGTGATAGCCATACTGTAACAGCTGGCTTGCTTTTAGAGCTTATTTCCAAGGAAGAAGAAGCCCCAAAGCTGTTCAATACAACCCACTGAAACTAATCATCATGTAAAAGGTCACATACCACTTCTGCTGTGTTTTACAGGATCCTGCTGACATGTATCGCCTGTCTGTCCTGTTATTCCGTCCATCTGCTTCTACGTAGTGCTGGAGTTGTGGGTGAGGCTTTATTAAATGTGGAAAATAATAAATAAAATCATGAATCCCAGCTTAAACTTTTTTAGGCCATTCTCTTTGTTTCTTCTCTTCTGTATATAATCTGTATATAATAGTCTGTTCAGCTAGTAGTTACTGTATGTACAAATGTCACAATGTCAAATGTTGCTGTTGTTCTCTTCAGGTATTCGTGCCTATGAGCAGCTCGGCATGAGAGCTTTTGGTCATCCAGGAAAGATAGCAGCAGCTGTAATCATCACACTGCATAACATTGGAGGTAAGACATTGCTTTATACTGTAGATATGCTGACTGAAATGTCTATGCCATATGTGTGGTTGGTGATGATCCATCCTGCAGAGGGAACCAAATGTGCCAGAACATCAATGTTTGAGGGAACATCAACATGTGGTCATGTAAACTAATAAACACTCTTTCTTCAGGCTGTCTCTGTTTTCCTCCCTGCAGCCATGTCCAGCTACCTGTTCATAGTCAAATCTGAGCTACCGCTGGTCATCCAGGCCTTCCTCGGCGAGACGTCCAGCTCTGAGTGAGTACTGCTAACAACTTTATATGACAGATCACATCAGTTTCTTAAAAATATATAGTTTCTTTTTTTTAAAGGCTCAGTCATTTCTTTAACCAGCTGCTCATTGTAGTCATTCAACAAAAATATATATTCAAAAATAGGAGGAAATAGTGCATCTATGCAATTTGATCCAGTGACCAGTGATATTAACATGCGATGGCACTAGGGACGGGGGAATATGCCCCCCCAGATTTATAGTGATTCCAATCAGTCCCCCCAACCATGGCCGCTGAAGCTTCTTGTAAATTCTGTGGTGGACTCTGCTAACACGTCCATGTGCTCTTATTTTGAAAGCTACATGTGTTTTCTTTTATTTTGAAGGCGAGTCTAACACCTTCTTACCATAACGCCTTATGGTGTGTTCAATTTATACTGATACCTTGACCTTGAACGCACCATTAGCCTTCAGACTCTCTATGTGCGCTGCAATGTAAATACTCTAAGTAACGGAACATTAATCTGTTTGTTGCTGAAAGTGGGGGGGACGGATCGGGATCACTATGAATCTGGGGGGGCATATCCCCCCGTCCCTAGTGCCATCTGCACGCATGTAACAAAAAAACTTCAGCATCAACCTCTTACACTGTTTACAGTGTTAGATGGCTCTGCTCAGTGTCACATTCATGCATTACAACTATCCTGTGATCTGAACTTGATATGACCATTTTACTTACTTTTACTCAGCTTGTGAGTGGGCATCAAATACTGCAGTCCTTTCAATTATCTCAACATTAATCATTAATCAATAGATCATTTTCTTGTGACTTGTCATGTTGAGTTGGGTTTAGACCAGGGAAGGGCAACTGGAGGCCCGGGGGCCACATACGGCCCGCACCCTCACTTGAAGTGGTCCTCAGTACAACTACATGAATGTGAGCATGAAATCTTAAAAGTGCTGTGTAAAAAATGCACAAAATTACTGCTTGCATTAATGTTAGTCTGTATGATCCAGTCAAGTATGTACATAGTGACTCCCACATCGCAGCCACTTCATAGTGTATGGGTTTGTAAAAAGCCCCAGTAACAGTAGCCTGGCTAACACCAGACTAATCTCAAATGAGATCTAGTCTGGCAACCAGCCATTCATTTCTCCGTAGAGGAGGTGTGGTTTATGATCCTCCGGAGCCGTTTATTGGGTGCTTAGAATGTCTATCAAAAGCATGTAGGTAGCTCTTAGCCAATCGTATCAGTTATACCAGATGACGTATGTAGAGCGACAGAAATGGATGTTTGTTGTGTGTGTGTGTGTGTGTGTGAGAGAGAGTGTTGCTTGCTGCTTTGCTTCTCCAGTTCTCGCTTTCTGCAAGATTATTTATTTTCACGCTTTATTCCCCCTCATGTCATTCAGCCACACACATCCACTGATTTTATGGGCAATAAACAAGCAGCTGCGGGTCTCTCGGCGAGAGACAGTGATCTCGATACGAGCCGGGGGACAGCGGAGCCGCCGAGAGACCTTTCGCCTTTCAACTTTCGCTCTAAACTATTTAAAACACCATCTACAGCTAAAGAGAGTTTCGCGTCTGCAGCAGCCATGTTCGATCCGTAAGAAAACTACAAGCTTCCAAGTGCCGAGTAGTACGCGCCATCGTCTTGCCGTCCCTCCCCGCTCTGTGATTGGATCCCTAAAACAGGGCTAAGAAACCTCCCTGGTTGCCAGGCTGCCTGGAGGTTCGAAATGAAATTCGAGCGCGCAAGGCAGTATGGGTATACCCAGGCTACAGTAACAGTGTAATTAATTCTCATTATACACTAGAAGTGACTGCTTCTGCTCTACATGCAGTTTGAAAGTCTGTTGTACACCATTTGTGTGTATGCTTAACTGTATGTGTGTGTGTGATGTCTTGTGTTCTTCACCCAGCAACTGGTTCATGAATGGAAACTACCTCATCATCATCGTCACTGTGTGCATCATCCTCCCCCTGGCCCTGATGAAACACCTGGGTATGCCACCTGCCTCCACTTTGATTACACTCAGCAGCTCCTCACAGTAAAGCTGCTGGCAGATTGTCATATTTCAAGTCTTTTGAAAGAACTTAACCTGTGTTTCCTTTTTATATGGTGTAACCTGAAGTTAATGCAAAGCCACATAGGATACAACACATTAAGAAAAAAACAAATGAAAATCAAACAGCACTTACTGTAGTATACTGTCTGCATTGTTTCTCTTGTGTTCTGCAGGGTATCTTGGTTATACTAGTGGCTTCTCTCTCTCCTGCATGGTGTTCTTCCTCTCTGCGGTGAGTCATAATGTATTACATCAAGGCTTTCTGTGCTGGAGAACTGCCACTACTTATACTGCCCTGCAAAGCCTAACTGCAGTAACTACATTTTTGGTTGAAATTGAGTTATAACTAAAAATGAACTCCGTAAGGTTTGTTTTATCTTGTGACAAAAGTATAGAATTTAATTTAGCTTTATTTAAGAGAAATTACTGTATAAAGATTGCAGTAACTACAAAATCCAACTCAAAACCAAAGCAGACCGCAGTAATTGCACTTACCACAGTCTGCTTTGGATGTATATATGCATTTAAACATAAAACCAAAGCAGGAGGCAGAAAGTTCACTTATCCCTTTTAAGTTTATTTGATAGGAATATTGTTATATAGTAAAAATTAAAAAAGTGAGATAAAATTACATTAAGACTAAAATATAACATTACTTTCTAATATTTTGTCTAAAATACGCAAATCTTTGAATAGAGTTGTGAAACACTTTTAAATATACTTCACTTCATACACTACACAACAAAATCAATCTGAAAATGTTTATTCACTGAAAACAAAATATAAAAGCTTAAAGAAGACAACAACATTGTTGTTACTGCACTCTGTTTGTGCACTACTATTAGATCATTTTACATCAATGAAAATCCTGATGAAAACTAGTGAAGTCTCATCTTATCGTTGGTTTGAATCCTCTTTAGCTGGTTGGACCGTCAACAGCTGCTGCCGTGTCCTGTTTGTTCCCTTTGGGAATGTATACAGCTGCTAGGTGCTAACACTCATATATCAATACAGAGACAGAGTAGTGAAGAGAAGAGATACACACCAACTAAAGCAACACAGGGTTTCTTTTTTTTTTTTTTTAAACCTAACTATCTTTTTCTGTCACATTAGGTCATCTACAAGAGATTTAACATTTCTTGCCCTCTGGAAGTATTTGGCAACTATTCTGTGAATGCAGACATCCCAGAGGACACGTGCACTGCCAAACTCTTCACCATCAACCAAGAGGTAAGAGATTAACTACCTGATGTTCAAGCACACACACACACACACACACACACACACACACCAATGTATTATATAAATTGGTTCATATCATATCTTCCAAAAATGTACGGTTCGTCCGATATCTTACGAAATATGTTGATTTATATGTGATTTTATGCTGTGAAGCAACTCCATGATTGCTGTTTTAAACATATATCGCTGTGAAACGGAACCACCTGCCTTAAACTGACTTTATCAGTCTTTATACGTATACTATGATATATATAGTGTATTCTCACATCCTCTCATCGTTATTTCTACAGCCACTAGAGGTCTCTGTCTCACAACGAACGTAAATATTGGTGTAATAAGCTGCCCTCCTAGCTCACAATAAATTAATTAAAGTGCTTAACTTTTCTTGGGTATCAGTAGAAACAGTGAATAAGAACAGCCTGCACAGCAAGGTTATTATAATTAATGAAAACTAACGAAATAACGAAAACTAGAATTGAAAAAACATTTTCGTTAACTGGAATAAAAATAAAAATTAGTTGGGGTTTTTTTTAAATATAACTAACTAAAACTGTATTGTGTGGTGACAAAACTAACTAAAACTAACTAAAATTATAGTGAAAATGTCCTTCGTTTTCGTCTTTGTCCACTTTATTCATACGTAAACCTTTTTGGTTGATATAAAACCGATTTCATCTATTTGGTTTTATGCCTTAGTAAACTTATTGGGGCTAAGATGGATAAGGCAAAGGAGATAAAGGCTATATTTATTGTGAATTTTTTTAATCCTGCACCCAACAAAAACTCCATTACAAAAAACTAAAACTAATAAAAACTAAAATAAAACTAAGCATTTTTTCATAAAAATAAAAACTATTTTAAACTTGCAAACTCACTCTAAAAACTCATTAAAACTAACTGAATTTGAAAACAAAAATTGACAACGAAATTAAACCTAAAACTAATGAAAAATCCAAAACTATTATAACCTTACTGCACATACACACACACACACACACACATACATCACCATTTGCATTTGAAATGTTCTCTCTGTTCAGAGGATGTGGTGTGCTCTGAAAACGTGTATGCTCAGACACTATTTGTGGGTGCATCATGTTACACATGGCACATGGCTGGGTAATGTGCTTCCTGGAAACCAGCTAAGTGAAGTTGTGTGTTACTTGAATTGCAGACGGCGTATACCATTCCCATCCTGGCATTTGCTTTTGTATGTCACCCGGAAGTGCTTCCCATCTACACTGAGCTGAGCAAGTAAGATACTTACAATCCTTATATACAGCAGACATCACTATGTCACTACGTCACTTGTTAAAGCATGCTCAGATGAAAAAGCATTCTTGTCTGCAGTAATAAGAAAGAAGGGAATACTTTTTGGGACATGCCCTTTCTTTCTTTTTAAATTTGCACAACTGATTTTGTGAGGGCGTCCCAAATTCAAAATGATTCTCCCAACTAACCATTGAAGAAAGTTTATGAGAAGTTTATGAATAATTTTGATTCATAAAAACTTTGGTCTTATGTTTTTGGTTTTGTGCACCATTGCTATTTCTAATGAAATCTGGCCAAACACATAGACTATATAAAAAATGGACGTAGTCACAGTGAAGTCACCCATTGGTCTGTGGCCCGTTGGAAGCATCGAGTTCAGCGTTACACTGGTCGCCATCTTGTGTCGCCATCTTATTTCTGATACGGGGAGCAGACCATATCTGGACTGTGGAGGAGGAGAGGGATCTGATCACTGACTACACGCATCTACACCTCAAGCTGACTGAGAGAAGCTGCTGCTAATTCATGTTAGCATTAACTGGAGCATTAACTGGGATGTTCATTTTGGCTAGCAAAAACTAAAAACAAAACTTATGTTACTTACCTCAGAAAAATGAATCCTTGGAGTGTCTGTTAGTCCAACCAAACGCTGAACAAGACATTTAATGAACAAAATGTTCAAATAAACTGTCATTAAGTGAAAATACAGTGAAAGGGTCAAAGTTATGAGACCAAACCAGTAAACATCCTTTTTTATATCTCTATAATGTTATATATAACTCTATTGACACGTTGCCGTGGATACGCATTGCTCTGCTTCTCTCTTGATGACGGCGCACCTTGTTAGTGACCTATCAATCAAAGGTAGCCACGCCCCAAATCATATGATTCTTTATCTTCTATTTTCTTCTAAATGGGGCCATTATTTGACCTATTAACATTAAATTGTCTTGAGGAAGATTTTTACCAGTGATTGAGACCATAGTGTTTTTTCTGAGGTACTAAATCAAGTGAGTAGTATTCTTATTTTGTATAGAAATTAATTCACAGAAATGTTTTTGCAGCCAAACTTAGCGCCCCCTGCTGGAATTTTCAGTAGAATGCAGCTTAAGGCACTTCCTGGTTTGCCTCCCTGCTC